>NC_133661.1:44843652-45097456 GCF_037893015.1 Macrotis lagotis | reverse complement strand
CCATAGAGGGGGTGGATAAGAAGGACTAACTATGAGGAATTTAATGATGTTTAACTGTTTGTATCCCCCCTACATGGGAAGAAGATATGAACTTTCACATTTATAAAGATGAACTTTCTCATTTATAAGAGCAGTTAGAAGGAGCATATATAGACTAAGCATAGGAAAGAGCTAAATATAATGGTATAATATAGCAAAAAGATGGAGTCAATTGGTAGCAAAGGAAAATAGTGGGAGGAGGAGAAAAGGGAAGAAGAATGGGCTACGATATTTCACATAAGAGTCAAGAAAAAGCATTTTCAATGGAGTGGAATGGGGTAAGGTGAGGGGGAATGAGTGAGCCTTCACTCTCATCAGAAATGGTTCAAAGAGGAAATAACATACACACTTAACAGAGTATAGAAATCTATCTTGCCCTAGAGAAAAATGAGAGGAAAGGTATGGGATAAGGGGGAATGGGGACTGGGAAGGGGAGAATAGTTGATATAAGAGAGGGAAGATCGTGGGAGAGGGTACCCAGATACAACATACTTTTTTGTTTTTGTTTTTTAGGTTTTGCAAGGCAATGGGGTTAAGTGGCTTGTCCAAGGCCACACAGCTAGGTAATTATTAACTGTCTGAAGCTGGATTTGAACTCAGGTACTCCTGACTCCAGGGCCAGTGCTCTATCCACTCTGCAGCCTAGGTGCCCCTACAACACACTTTTGAACAGGGGAAAGGTGAAAGGAGAGAGAGAAAAGAATAAGTGAGAGTGGAAAGGAAGAGTGGAATGAAATATAACTAGTAATAGCAACTGTGGGAAAAATATTGAAGCAATCTCTTTGATGTACTCGTGATAAAGAGGGAAATTCATCCCAGAGTCAGAGTCATTGGAATCTGAACACAGACTAAAGTACATTTTTTCTCTGTCTCACCATTCTTGAGCTTTATCATCTTTTTTTGGGGGGGGGGGGGCTTATGTTTACTCTTACAACAAGATTATTATAATAATATAAAATAAGTAAACAAAAAAAGAAACTGATAAAAAGCCTTTCAGGATAACTTCCTTTCCAAGTGTTTTCTACAACTGGAGCAGTTGGGATTTCTAAATACATCTTTATAGCAAAATAAATTCTTCTTATTGAAATAATCTCCCAGTCTCAAGAGGGAATTCTTCCTTTAAGTTTGTCAGAACTCATCCAAGATTAAAGATCTTCCTAGATTTGTGGATATCACCTATGGGATTGTTTATTTTACCACCTTTTGCCTCCAAGGACCTCTTTTTTTGTTCTGCCTTTTACATTATGAAGATCATTTTGCTGAAGAGGATGTGCAAAAAATAGGAGTTTAAATGTTCTACTCTCTTTTTGACATACATGAATGTTATGCCACTTTCACTGTTGAAGGGACATCTTTTCTGTAGTATTCTTCTTGCTATGATAATAACTAAACAAATGTTTTCTTGTTACCCCAGATTTGTTTTATAGCCAAGATTGGTGAATACACCCAGATATCATTGAGACACTTTAAATTAGTCAAGTTTATACAGACTTGGTTCAAATCTTTGTCATGCTTCACTAACTGTGTGAACATTTAACCTTCCTAGTCTTTAGTTTTCTTAGTTATAAAAGTAGGGGATGTGGCACAATAGTTTCTAATGTTACTTCTAGCTCTAGAGTTAACTTCTTCTATTGAAAGTTAAAATGGATCGCATCACAGATTTCCAGAAAAAGAAAAGCCTGGCAGACATAATCCCAGAGGTGAGACATCCTCTATAATCACTGAATAATCAGCATAAGAGGCAGAAAATATATGAGTTAGTGAAATATTTATATTTTCAAAAGGTAGAAGTTTGGGTCTCAGAAATCACTTATCAGGGGTGGCTAGGTGGTGCAGTGGATAAAGCACCGGCCCTGGAATCAGGAGTACCTGGGTTCAAATCTGGTCTCAGACACTTAATAATTACCTAGTCGTGTGGCCTTGGGCAAGCCACTTAACCCCACTGCCTTGCAAAAACCTTAAAAAAAAGAAATCACTTACCAGTAATGATATAATTGGTAATGTTTTCTGCAATATTGCAAGGATATATACATGCATCCATAGATATGTATACATACACAGAAATAAGTGTGTATGTATGCATATAATTTTGTATATTTATTTTTTGAAGAAAAGAAAGAATTCAATGATCACAACTAGTTATCATGGATTCACCAAGAACAAAGAATTTTTAACCAACCATATCTTCTTTGTTTGAACCTCTAAGTTGGTAGGTCATGGAATATCATAGAAAATGTACTTTGACTCAGAGCAAATATTTGACATTTTTTTGATGTTCAACTTATGGATGAGATGGACCAGATAATAGTATCACTTGGTAGATTTTCAGGCAAACAATTGTACCTAAAGAGAAATGAATATCTCCAGGAAAGTACAATAAAGCCCTAGATTTGGTCAATCCTTATTTACATTTTAATCAATGATTTTAGGTGAAAATATATATGAGATGTTATCAAATTTTCAGATATCAGGGATCTGGAAGAGAGCTCAAATATACTATCATTATCAAGGTGCTCAATGACTTCTATGAATGGAAATTCTGAAATGATACCAATATTTTTCTAGGGGAAAAATCTAGTTTTATTTGTATACAGACTCAGCAATTTTCATTGTTATCTTGACAGATTACAACTCTATAACTTAGTAGATGGTATTCAAGCACTTTTGAAAAAAATTTATTTTGCTATAAGTAAACTTGTAATTAGCCTCTCTTAAATTAGTCTGTCTTATGCTTGGGAAACAGACAGGTTGGCTAATATTGGATTGGAACTCAAGGGTTGGCCACCTTGGTGGTTTCTTGAAGAATTTGAATTTTCTAGTCTTAGCATTCAAGAACCTAAAGTCACCTCCTTTCAACAAGGTATCAGAATAAGACATTAGGTTTATGAGCAAAAGCAGAAAGATTCTATTTTAATAAACCCAAATTTTAACTTGTTTAAATTTTAAACAAGATAAGACAATATAAAATGATTTATGTTGCTATAAATCTGTATTTCAAATTCCTGGAATGTCATTTCATTCTCATATTTTATTCTTAAATATAGAACAGACAGTAATTGAGAAGCTTACCAAAGGAAAATTGAACTTGGGATTGACTTTGGGGAGATACCCTGTCATTCTGATAAATCATTGGCTTTTCCATATAATCCTACACCATCACAAAATCATGACTCATGATGTCCCCTGTGGTTTCATCTCCCAAAGAAGACAAATACACATGAAGTCTGTAGCACAATCTCCTTTCTCACTAGCCCTACTCTGTCAGAATTACTTAATAGTGGATACTGATTATGTCTTGATCTCTTGCCTTATAATATCATACATTTGCTTTCCAACTTAAGGAATCATGTTTATCATCTTTTTTCCAGGAAATAATCTTTTCTTGGAAAAATCCTTTCCTTTATAGAAGGTTCAATTTCCAAATTCTTGAACTTGGGGGTTGTCCCAATGGAAGTTATCAAGGAGGATAACTCTGAAAGTGGTTATTATGCAGGAAATTGTCTTATCATTGACAAGATAGTTAGATTCTATGAATCATACTGCCTATAAAATGGAATTTCTTTTTTCCTATACATAAGGGGTTCATGTTCAGGAGTGTTGTTTCTGGACTAACATCTTAGATTATGTGTGCCACTGATTTTTGCTTCTGTTGAAACTCCAGGTTGATATCTTTTCTTAATTTGGGAAAAAATAGCTCTCAGAAACTCTTTTCATATTATGTGGACAAGTACATTTACCTTGTCCCCTATATTCCCTTGAAAGAGTCTATCACTTGGGGCGGCTAGGTGATGCAGTGGATAGAGTACCAGCCCTGTAGTCAGGAGTACCTGAGTTCAAATCTAGCCTCAGACACTTAATTTCCTAGCTGTGTGGCCTTGGGCAAGCCACTTAACCCCACTGCCTTGCAAAAATTAAAAAAAAGAGTATCACTTGTTCTTGGGGTGAAAGAGAACAGAAAACATCACTTGCTTTTGGAAAGAAAGGGGAAATCCCACCCCTGCTTCATTGTACTTGAGAAGAAAAGGAGAAAAAAGGGAATTTAAAAAAGGGGAAAAATAAGATAAGAATATTGTTATTCTTCCTAATAGGCCTTCAGAGAGTCAAGTCATTGCTCCAATAAAACTTCCCTTTCTAAGTCCTCTGCAATCAAAGAACCTAGCCCAAGTCACTAAAAACCAATCAGAATTATCTGTCTTAAGGACCTGCTGACATTCCCTATGAAGATATATTTTCCTGAATTCAGGAAAAAATTCATAACCTGCAAACTCATCAAATTGGTCAAAGATACCCCTGGTTGTCCCTTCACACTAGAAAATACTTCCTAACAAATAGAGTTCTCTAAAAGTAGAATAGGAGGTAGTAAGTTTCCCCTTTATCAGAGATCTTTAAGCAAATACTGGATAACTATTTGTAATGTATGTTATAGAGGGGACTCTTGTTTAAGTAAAAGTTGGACAAGATAGTCCCTGGAGGTCTACCTCTTAAATTCTTTGGATGGTTTCATTTGACTACTTTTCAACTGCTAGGAAAGAAAAGCAATGGAACAAATGTCTAAATAATGAATTTATCTTTAAATTCAATGTCAGGCTTTTGTCCTGAGGTCAGCACAATATGATTCATCTTAAAAAATTCATAGTTACATTTCTGGTCTTACTGATGTTAGAATGATGCTGAGATAGTATGTTATCCTTAACCTTCAATTACCAATCTAACTTAAAAATCTTCAATTATGATTCTTCACTAAATGAAGAAGATAAGAGGTCTCACTCAATTTTTTTAAAAAAAGCACTGTCAAAAATATACCAAATATACATTGATACATACCTCTGGGGTACCTGTGAATTCATACTATCATTTCTTAGAGTAAAAGAAACTGTGTTTCTGCTTCTTATAATCTAAGAAATGATAGTATTGATTTACAGATACTCAGAGGGGAGACCATCTAGGAATCTTCCAGTAATGTTGTAAGGAAAAGGGAATGAGTAGTGATCAATGACTCCCAGTTGAGGGATACCAAAACAATGATTTACCATCCTGACATAAATAATAGTAATAGTATAATAACTAGCATTTATGAAAAAACAGGTAATGTGTTAAGTGCTTTATGATCATTATCTCATTTGATTCTTACAGCAATCATAGAAGGTAGGTGCTCTTATTATCTCCATTTTACAGTTGATAAAATTGAGGCAAACAGGTTAACTGACCTACCCAGGGTCCAAAAACTGTCAAGTTCCTGAGGCCAAATTGAAGATCAGGTCTTTCTGACTTCAAATTATGGGTTCTATCCCATGACACACCTAGCTTCAGTCTGTAGTGTGCATAAAACTTGCATTAATAATATGACAGAATCTCTAAAATCTTTCAAAAATTGACTAATGTTATGGTGGTCAAGGATAGGCATGACCTGAGCCTGAACAAGACCTGATTATGCAACTATTGGCTTAAAGAGACTTGGGGGCTGATTTTCTGATCTTTATCTAACTCTGCTTGGCATGAGATGTGCTAATGTGCTAAAAGACTGATATTTGGTTATTCAAATTGGACAAGATAAGGATGGGGGGAAAAGAAAAGAATAAGGATGAATTATGATTACTGCAATGAACATTTATTAAATATTGACTATGTGCTAGTCATTATGACAAATCCTAGGGATTCAGAAACACATAGAAAACAATTCTTCTCTTTGAAGAACTTATGTTCAATGGAGGAAACAACAATTCAAATTTATATATACATACACACACATACACACACACACACACACACACACATATATACATATACACAGATAGTATGTGCAATGTAATTTTAGCGGTTGCCCTAACAGCTGTGGGAACCACTATAGACTTCATATGGGAAGTTGTAATTGAGTTAAAGTTTAGAGAAAATTTAATTGGATTCTATGGTATTCTATATAAACCTAACTTGTCCAGATTGGCAGGAGGGGAGGGGTTTTAATGTACATTAGTGACTATATCTTAGCCTAACAACTGAGCTCATTTCCTATAGTTTTATCTAGATCTATGTTTATTTGATTCAATTCCTCTTTCATCACTCTGTGGTTCTGTAGACCATGAAGGAAAGGAGTCTGGAAATTAGCAAGGTCAACTATTTATTTCTTCTTTGAGTCATATAGGGGACCACTGATACCACCAAAATGAACTGGATTCTCATTGCCAAGGATTATGAAATACTGGGCAGAATCCCTGGTCACGAGTGATATTTTCATCATTACTGCCAATGGAAAAATGAGAGATTAAGAAGAAAGAGGCAGATTTCAGAAATGAGTAGCTGACTAAGAAGATAGTGTCTGAGAATGGGATTTGGATTTTAAGTTCATAGCTTAATATAATAGCATAGATGAACTCTTGGCCAAAGATGAATTGCCATTAATGAGAACTGGAGACTTCAAAATCTGATCAAGAGGATTTAAAACTAAAAAAGAAGGGCAAAAGGGAAAAGAGTTCCCATAGATTTACTGAAGCTGGTACCACAGAGAACAGTAGGTATAACAAGGAAAGAACATCAGAAAAGAGGACCAACAGATTGTCCTAGGAGAGATAGGATGTAACAGGTAACATGTAACAAGCAAGATACACCATCACCACATCTTGTATTCCATCTCCCCTCCATCTTTAATGAAGTTATCACAGTACTTCCAGGCAATTAAAAGTCCCAAGAATATAAATAGTAAAACATTGATTGAATTGTATTTGTAAAGGTATTTTCCACACTTGGTGTTCCCTCGCCCAGTGAAATCACAAGTCTTGAGCCCCTTCCTCCCAAGGAAATAATAAACAGAGTGAAGTAGAGATTATAATACAAAAAATGCAAATTTGATTTCATAGGAATTGAAGTCTGATGGGATGAGATTCATCAATGGAATGGGTATACCTCATATAAAATTGAGGAAAACAGATTAACTGACCTACCCAGGGTCAAAAATCTGGCAAGTTCACTAATACACTGTTGTTGGAGCTGTGAACTCATTCAACCTTTCTGGAGAGCAATTTGGAATCATGCCCAAAGGACAACAAAAATGTACATATCCTTTGATCCAGCAATACCACTACTGGGTCTATACCCTGACGAGATGATGAAAAAGGGTAAAAATATCACTTGTGCAAAAATATTGATAGCAACTCTGTTTGTGGTGGCAAAGAATTGGAAATTGAATGAATGTCCATCAATTGGGAAATGGCTTAATAAATTGTGGCATATGTATGTAATGGAACACTATTGTTCTATTAGAACCCAGGAGGGATGGGATTAAGGGAAGCCTGGAAGGATTTCCATGAACTATTATACACCCTAACAGCAACATGGGGGTGATGATCAACCTTGATGGATTTGCTCATTCCATCAGTGCAACAACCAGTGACAATTTTGGGCTATCTGCAATGGAGAATACCATCTATATCCAGAGAAAGAATTATTGACTTTGAACAAAGACAAAAGACTATTACCTTCAAATTAGGAAAAAACCCCCATTACTTTATTATGTAATTTTACTATCTCATTCCTGATTTTTCTTCCTTAAAGATATGATTTCTCTATCATCACATTCAACTGAGATCATTGTATAACATGGAAACAATGTAAAGACTAACAGAATGCCTTCTGTGGGGGGTGGGGGGAGTGAGAATGGGGGAAAAATTGTGAAACTCAAAATAAATAAAATCTTTATTAAAAAATTGTCAAGTTCCTGAGGCCAAATTTAAGATCAGGTCTTTCTGACTTCAAATGATGGGTTCTATCCCATGACACACCTAGCTTCAGTCTGTAGTGTACATAAAACATGCAATTAGATTATGACAAAGTCTCTAAAACTCTGTTGTGGTGGTCAAGGGTAGGCATGACCTGAGCCTGAACAAGACCTGATTATGCATCTAGTGGCTTAAAGAGACTTTGGGGCTGATTTTCTTTTCCTTATCTAACTCTGCTTGGCATGAGATGTGCTAATGTGCTAAAAGACTGATATTTGGTTATTCAAATTGGACAAGATAAGGATGGGGGGAAAGATATGCCTTATTATGCTAGCATTGAACCAACTCTGCATTTTTGTTATAAATCCTACCTGGTCATTGCAAACAATTCTTGAGATATAGAACTTTGCTAATATTTTATTTAAAATTTTTGTATCATTATTTAATAGTGAAATTGTCCTATATTTTTTTCTGTTTTGGCTTTTAATGGTTTAATTATCAGCATCATATTTGTGTCATATTCTTTTATTTGGTAAAATTCCTTTCATGTCTATTTTCCAAATAATTTATATAGTATTTGGGATTAATTGTTCATTAAATATTTTGTAGAATCCACTTGTGAATCCATCTGGTTGGGAATTTTTTTCTTAGGAAGTTCATTGTTCAATTTCTTTTTTAAGATTGTCTTTTAAATGTGCTATTTTTCTGTAAATCTGGATAATTTATATTTTTGTAAATGTTCATCCATTTCATTTAGATTGTCGAAGTTATTTGTACATATTTAGAGAAAGTAGATTCTAACAATTCTAACAATTTTTTTTGCATTTTTAGTAAATTTTTCCCTTTAATTTTTGAATTCGTTTTATTCTAAAGGAGCAAAATAGATAAAAAGGGAAATAAAGTAATATAATATGTTTAGAAGTTATGGAGTTATGGAGGGGACAGGGAAAATATTGTTCCAACCTGTGATTCCATTTGTATGAGGAGCTCGCAATTTGGCAGCTCTGTTAACTGATTTAGGTAGGTAACTACTATGTAATTTATAGTTTTAATTGACCATAAGGTCAAGTAATTTGTTTCATGAGTACAAGCCAGTACTTTACAGAGGAGGAACTTGAACCCAGGTCTTCTTGCTTTTATTGCCAGAATTCATATATAGGGGAGAGGATGATGGAAAGAATTTCAAGAAGTCCCTTTTCCTATTGTTTTTTCTGTCTCAAGATATTTGCAAATGTTGATGCTTGTTGAATTCAAAATGTAAGACCTCTCTCCACCACCACCTGTAGGGCTAGTTCCCAATTCTCACTCAAACGTAAAGTTCAAGATCCCCAAAACATGGCTAATCACTTCTTCCCAAAAGCTTCTATGGGTTGCTCTGTGCAGCTGAGTAATTTTTCTAGTACAATTGCTCATGAGCCCCTAGTGTATTCCCCATTTTTTTCAATAAACATTCTAGTCTCAAATAATTTTTAGAAAGGGGTATTAGCTAAACAGGAATATCAAGGATTATTGTTTCAGAAACATCTCTCTAAAAATCTGGTACATACTTTCTTCCTTCACATGCAAGGTACTGGGAAGAGTAGGCTCAAGCATAGGAAACACATGTGAAAATGAGCAGCTTATAACTACTTACTACTGGAATTCCTTTTCTCCCTTCCTGTATCTTCATATAGCTCTCTTGGATGGTTATTGGACTTCAGATCTCTAAAGGTCATTGTCTTCCTAGAGCCCTAAATAGTCCTTACATTTTGTGTCTACTTTCTGTGTGTCTTGTTTTTCACTCCCAAAATAGAGATTGTCATCAGCTACTTGTATTTTTTGAGATGCTGCTTTGAATATTGATGGGAAATTAAAATCTTCTGACCTTTTAAAGACCACAAGGTCATCCTCTAGTCAAATGCTGAAATAAAGATCTCAATCTTTTCACTTTTTGCAATCCTCACAGAGTTCTCAAATCTTTTTTTTTTTAGGTTTTTGCAAGGTAATGGGGTTAAGTGGCTTGCCCAAGGCCACACAGCTAGGTAATTATTAAGTGTCTGAGGCCAGATTTGAACTCAGGTACTCCTGACTCCCGGGCCGGTACTCTTATTCACTGCGCCACCTAGCAGCCCCCAGGGCTCTCAAATCTTAACTAGACTTACTGCTAAAAAATTCCTCTTGAATAAACATAAACTCATAAATATCAATTCAACAAATCCCAATATCTTTCCTGTGCACATCTTCTGGATTCATACACACTTTGATTGACTGATTCAATAAAGTTGTCTAAGACTTGTTCATACCTCACCTATACTTTTAATTGATTCAATTAAAATATGTGGGTCTTCTGTAATTTCATTAACTTTGAAAGAGTGTGAAGTACCCTCTTTTTAAAAATAATAGCAGACATTTTAAATAAGAAAGTAGATTGATCAGTCTTTGGGCCAGACTGCTTAGGTTCATGATGGAGTTGGAGAAGATAGCCAAACATGGATAGCCTTTGGAGAAAAAAAAATCTCAGAATCATCAGGAAAGAGACAAGTGGGATACTATAGATCTATCTATCTATCTATCTATCTATCTATCTATCTATCTATCTATTATAAATATAGATATAGATAGATATTTTATATATTGATATATAGGAGGGAAAGTTAAGACTGAGAGGGAATATAATATCTTAGGAAGTAAAAGATGAAAACAAAAGCAGAGTAATTCTAATTAGAAGGAAAAATGGGAGTTTCCCAAAGAGATCAATAAAACTGCACAGTGAACACATCTTCTGACTCCATTTTTCAAAAAGTAATAGAAAATAAATTCAATAGAAACAGTTTTTTAAGATTATCAATGAATTCTAATAATAACAAAAAGGGTTTTTTTAGCTATTTGAGGGTAAGAGGCAGATCAAAGAAAGGATCAAGCTGGTTCCTGAAGTAGATGGATGATGATAATGGACAACCGTCAGTTCTCTTATTTGAACTCTGAATTCTCATCCAAGAAGGTCTTCGGACTTGAAAAGAGGAAAAATAGCTGACTACTACTAAATCACATACCCTAAAGTAAGTGGGAGAGGTGGAGTACCACTCAGATGGATTTTCATTATTCAACAATTGGGAATATTTTAAAGTCAGGAATCTGGCTTTGATCAGGAATTTGAAGGAAAAAAGAATGCAAATGGGGTTTCCTAGGGGAACATAAAATCAATGCCATCTTCTCCAGGAAGAAAACTGTCTTCACCTCTTTCCCCCTTCAATTGTAAACTTTGCCCTCTTAAACACCAGATAGCACTTAACTTGCCTCTAGAGCATCCATTTACTATGTATTATCTGGCATTTTGCTTATATGAAAGTGTCATACCCTCTTATCCTGTCATGGAGGTGACTCAACATTCTCAAAAATCATACCAGTCAAACATCGACTTTGATAAGTAAGAAAGTCTTATGTGTTGGCTTAGTGATAAACACTATCTCTTGTCCAAGGACCAGCATAGCCATGTATAAGGAGAGTCATAGTCAGAAGTTTGACCTCTAGGTGGTGACTTATTTCAGTCACAGAAACCCTTGAAGATCTATTAAACAGAAAGGAAATTATGACCTTCTTTGGTGGAGAGAGTTTGAAAATTTTAAAATAACTGTCTTGGCTATGAGCTTATTAAAGGCAAGGACTCTAGTGATCCCCGAACACTTAGCATAAAGTTCTGGCAGCCTAGACATTTAAACATTGTTTATTGAGTTGGGTAGCTGGCTATTGTAGGTCAATGTATAAAAATGACAGAAGATTCCAGGGGAATGGGAGATGGGAAGTAAGGGAGGGTAGGGAGGAGGGAACATTTTTGTAAAGCTGAACCTTTTTCTCTTTGTCTAGGTTAGTACAGGCAAGGGTGGGGAACAGAACATTTGTGCGACATCCCTGTCTTACAGAACAGGAAGGCATCTGATCCATTCATGGAGCGACATTTTTTGATCTCAGTATGCAACAGCATTGGAAGGATGTAGATCACTGAGCTCAGCTTCGACTGAGTTTATTATTTCTAGGAAGGCTATTGTCATAGCATAAGCAGATTCTGACTCTGATTATTCTTTGTTTGAACTGGCTTGAAGTTTGAAAGGGTAAATCAATTTGGAGAAGGGACTTGGAATGGTGAACAGATATAACTTTGTAGGAAAAAGTTGTTTAACAATGGCACAATGGATTGTTAAAAGGGATTACTCAGTATCAGTATAAATTTTGTTATATAGAGGAATGATCAGTGATTTTAAGTCATGTCAGACTGAAAAATCTCTAAAGTGAAGTAAACGAAAGACCTTCAATCCAAATCAGATCATTTCAGCAAATTTATTTAAGAGCCTACTATGTGAAAGATACTGGGCTTCAGAGACCAAAAAAACAACAAAATCCCCCTTGTCCTCAAGGATACACTCTAAGAGATAGGGAAGAGGAAACCAAATATGTAGCTATAGATAAAGATAGATAAAGACATAGAGAGAATTAAAGAATAATGCAAAGTCATTTCAAGAGGTAGAGAGGTAAAGATCTTGTATGGGAGTTGGCACCTGGGCTGGTCTTGGCAGAACACTAGAAATGCTAGGAATATGGAGACGGAAGTACATTTCAGAAATAAAGAGTTGCCTGTTTGAAATTTTCAGAGGTGGGAGATGAAATTTTTTGTTCTATTAGGCAATAAGCCAGTAAGCTAGGTTGTTTAGAATGAAGAGTATGAAAAGTGAAATAACATGAACCTAGATTGGAGAAGTTGGTGGTATTTGGATTGTGAATGGTTTTATATGTCAACCTAAGAATCTCATAGTTTATTTTAGAAGCAATAAGGATCCAATGGAAACAATTAAGAATCAGAACTTCTATGCATCAGTACCCAATCAGAGTCTTGTGGCATTCTGCAAGACTGACTTGATAGACAAAAATGAAATCAAGAATTGTAAATTGATTGTGAGTTTCCCAGATTGGGGATTTGGAGATGGGTGAATGGTCTATGGAAATAGGGAAGGACAGAAAAGCTACCTACTACCTTTACAAAGCCCATTCTGAAATGTGAGAAAAGAAAGGAAAATGGATATTTAATATTTAGTGAATAATAACAAAAGATTTCTCCATAAGAGTCCAGAGAAACATCTGGAGTGAAAATTTGATTACTTTGGCTTTCCTTTAAGGAAAAGAAGAATGAAAAACATGGAATTAAATTTTGATCCATATTCTTAATCTCATTTATAAGAAAAAAATCAGATCTGTTAGTAAAAAATATGGTTTGGAAATGTATCTGATGTTACTATTTCTTCATTCCCCTACTTTGACAAAAAGAGACAGCTCTTGGAATGGAGGAGCTGGCAGAGGACTTGGGGAAATTATTTTCAGAGACTCTCAGAGAGTATGAAGTTTGAGCATGAAAATTGAAGAGACAGTATAAAGGTTGTCATTATGTGATTATTCACTTTGTTTTATCTCACTTCTTTGCTTTTATTGATGTAGGTAGACTCAAGTAAGCTGCAACTATCTCATACTTGTTCATCCTGTGAGAATCTTGTTCACTCCTTCCAATTAAACAAATCGTTAGAGAGGTCCATTCAAAGATCTGTAAGACATCCTCTTTTCATATTGTGTTGCTATCATCAGAACTTGTAGATTGTCAATCAATCAAAAATAATTATTAAGTTCCTATTATGGAGCAAGGGCTGTATATGTGCTGGAGATACAAACACATGTAAAGAAATATTATACTTTTTTTCCTTTTTTGCAAGTCAATGGGGTTAAGTGACTTGCCCAAAGTCACACAGCTAAGTAAGTATTAAGTGCCTGAGGCCAGATTTGAACTCAGGTCCCCCCGACTTCAGGACCAGTATTCTAACCACTGCACCATCTACTTTAAATGATTTTTATATCCTAATGGGGAAGACAATGAGTATTTACATAAATATATGCTATATAAATATGAAGAGAAAAAACAACAAGCAAATAAATACAAAGTAGTTCAATATGAAATGGGATCTTCAAATGAGAAGATGAGGCAAAGCTGAATGTACAAGGTGGTGCTTGCATTGTCCAGAAGTTTCCCCAGTCATGCAAGTCTCCATTGTTACTTAACATCTCTCAGACTCAGGTTCCTCATCTGCTATTTAAGTAGTCTGTTAAGTGCCTCAATTGACTTTAAATAACTTTCAATTTTAAATCTGCAGAAATTATGGGGCCATGGAGCAATACTAGAATGCTATTATACTTCAAAATGTGAACTTTTGTTTCAGAAAGAAGTTTGGGGGTTAATTTAAAGTTATTTGCAATTTCCAAAAGGCAATCCAGTCCATTCTCTTACTCCTGTATAGAATCTAGACCATGGCCCAAGTGTAATGACTATCTTAGGTAAGAAGTAGGCTCTTGTCATCTTAGAATAGTGCTTAAACTGAGCCTAATGAGTTTGGTCACCATTAAATACAAATTTCTCTAACTAATTTCTCCTTCTTCAAGTAACTCTCAGAAACTTTCCTGGACCTCTACTGTAAGCATGCCCTTTAACCCTTCAGTGTACCCCATTTCCCTTTATCATTATATTGTTGCTCTTGAGACCAACATCATATTTATCTTTATATTTCAGTGTTTGAGCACAATTCTGTGATGGTATCTGAGAAACATTTTTTGAATTGAATTAAATTCCATCTTAGTTTACTAACCACTTATCTACTCTGAATTCTAGTGTAATTCTTCCTGAAGATGAAAATGGTTAAATTGAAGAGAATATCTGTATAATTAAAAGCTTTTATGATCCCTTACTCTCTGAATTTTTTATGTTTTGGTCAAAAAAGTATGAAACATTGGAACACTGGAATATCTTCAGTACTTAACATTAGGAATGAAGAGAGAGTTATGTACACTTCAGTCCTTAGTTGCTTAGCCAGTGAACATTTTACTGGTTGTAAAAGTTATGAATTAAAATGGCATCTATGACATTCTAGGAAAACAAACAGATGTATGAAACATGTGCTGAACTAAGGAGCAATGTGAGGGGGTCTATATTTTCCCAGTCATGATTCTCTCCAATGTTACTTAACATTTCAGCCTCAGTTTCCTCATCTGCTAAATAAAGTCGATTGACTTTTGAGTAACTTTCAACTTTAATTTTATGGAAATTATGGATCCATGAAGCATTACTAGACTAATTTTAGGGTTCAAAATATGAGTCTTTGTTTCAGAAAGTAATTTGGAGTAATTAAAAGACCTGTTCAATTTCCAAAAGGCAAATACAGCCCATACCCCTAGTCCTGCTTATATTCTAGACTCAAGAGGAATTGCATGATATTGAAACTATAGCTGGTAAAAGCGACCAAAGTCAAGAAAGAAGTGATTATAGAGTACTGATTTACACGAAAAAAAAAATACCCAATGCAAGTCAACTTTGAGAAGAAAGATAACATTAAAAGACAACTTGATGGAGGTAAATTTGAAAATAGGCCCCTCATGCAAGGTGGTTTCATTTTTCCTGTGAATCAAATATGTCTATTTGCTGCTAGTAGACTGTACTGCCTAACAAGCTTAGGCAGCTGATGCTTATGAACGAAGGAAAAACAGCAAAGGTAAGAAAAACAACAGAATGCATATTTTCTTTGGTGAAAAATAAATGGAAGGTGACTAGTTTATTTAATTTAAAATTGGACTGAGAAAGGCATTCATTGCTATATGCCTTTGCTAAATGAATAGTGAATAGGGAGTATATTTAGTAAGAAGAATAAAATACTGATATAAAAATAAGGCCAAAAGTAGATTTATTTCCAGATATGATCATTTTGTT
This sequence comes from Macrotis lagotis, assembly GCF_037893015.1. NCBI lineage: Eukaryota > Metazoa > Chordata > Mammalia > Peramelemorphia > Peramelidae > Macrotis > Macrotis lagotis. The sequence continues at coordinate 45,081,937 of NC_133661.1, read as the reverse complement.
GGTCAGTTTTGCTTGACTTTTCTATTGTTACTTGGGGGGTTTAGATTATAGGTAGATTGAGACATAACTATAGCAAAAAGAACAATAAACATCAACAAAACTTTAAAAGAGGTAAAGATCCTGGAGATAAGTGTATCTCTGACACTTACTACCTATGTTACCTTGGGAAAAATCACTCCAGACTTCAGTTTCTTCATCTGAGAGTACTAAACCAGTATGAATGATTTGGAGGTCCCTTCAAAATCTAAATCTCTTAAAGAAATTATCCCTTATGAGCCTCCAAAGTAAATTCATTCATTCATCTATTCTTTCATACTAGCACTGTGGTGCAGCTAAGCATTGAGTTGTATAGAGTTCCAGGACTGGAATCAGGAAGAAATAAATTCCACTCCAGCTTCAGACACTTAACTAGTTAGATGACCTTGGGTGACTCATTTATGCATTTTTTTCTTTAATTTCCTGTAATTGAAAATGAGAGTAATGATAGCACCTATCTTAAGAGTGTTGACAGAATCACATGAAGTATCTTTGTAAACCTTAAAATTCTGCTTAAATATTAGCTATTGAGTATTTCTGCAATGCCTACTGTTTATACAGCATTGAATAGTTCATGCTCTGGGTGTCTACAATGAGGGAGTGTTAAAAAAAAAGAAAGTAAAAGAAAAGGAAGGAAGAAAGAAAGAAAGTAAACATTGACCTCCTCAAAGCTTTTTAACATCAGTACAATAATTTAAAGGATTCCAATTCTAGGGATGGTTCAATGTAGAATGAGACATTGAAAATAAACTTTATGCCCAACTATGAATACACAGGAAATTAGAACCACAGAAAAATTTTAAATGATTCAGCTGCAGGGCAGAAAACTAACCAGAGAGCAGATGGTTCATCAAGGGAAATTTCTCAAGGGATGAAAATTAAGGAAACTGTGTTTGTGTGTGTGTAGGGGGGTATGCTCCAATTCTATTTTTATGAATGGTTGGGAATATTTAATCAATTTTTGGATGTGAAAAAATGTCAGAGAAGACTGTAAAAAAAAGAGATTAGTAATGATTAATTAGGTAGTATTGTCTAGTCTCTCAATAAACATGTATTAAGCACCACTGTGTTACAGACTTGTACTAGAGACATATATAAAAAGATACTCAGCTCCTTCCTTCAGGGCGTCTCCAGTCTAATGTGGGAGAAAAAATTATAGAAGCAGATTGAAAGGAAATGTAGATGGAAGGGAGAAAGGGAAAGGCAGAGAAGTTCAGAGAAGTATTGTCATGTGGAAAATGGAGTTTGCAGTTATGACTGACTTGGGTTCATAACTTACCTCTGTTACCAGCTGAATAATCATTTTTGTTGATTAGTCATTTTAACTTGTGTCCAGGATCCATGACCTTATTTGTGGCTTTCTTGGCAAAAATACTGAAGTGATTTGCCATTTCCTTCTCCTTCTCATTTTACAGATGAAGAAACTGAGGTAAAAAAGATTATGTGACTTGCCCAGTAAATGTCTGAAGTCAAAATTGCACTTATGACGATGAGTCTTCATGATACCAAGCCTGGAATTTGATTCACTGTGTCACCTAGATGATCATGGTCAAGTCATTTAAACTCATTTGTTTCCTGATAAAAGAGGGGTATTTTGAAGCTCACATGGAATAATTTCTTTAAGAAGTTATTTAGATGCCACTTATCTTTATAATCTTTGACAAAAGGATCCATGAGGTATGCTCAAAGAGAATTACTTATTTTCACATGAATATACTTAATAATGATGAATACTTTGAAATTTATGTCCTTTATGGAATAGACAAATTATTCACTAAACTTTTTAAGCATGAATTTAGCATTACTCTAGCAGAGAGAACATGGAGAAAGGTCAGAGAGAGAACTTCTTATAAGGGGCTCAAGGCCTCCTTTTTGATACCTCCTTAGGTTTAATGAGTATAGTAATCATTCAGAATTAATATAGTTAGATTTAAATGAGAAAGCAATTATTTTTAAAGTATTATAATAATAATGAATACAATTTATATAGAGTTTTAGAATGTATTTACAAATATTAATCTCATTTTATCATTACTACAACCCTGGGAGATAGTTACTATTATTATACCCTTTTACAGATGGGAAAACTGAGAGAGGTTAAATGACTTGTTCAAGGTCAAACAGCTGATAATATCATCCCCCCCATCCCTTATGCTAATGAGGCCTCAGGAAATGAAAATAGGAAAAATAAATTGTCAGAGCACAGGAGGAACTATCTCCTGCCTACTCATGGGTACGATGGCTTGTGATGCAGTCTGAGATTTCACTGTCATGTCATACAGTTTTGATTCACATTTTCTTTAAAGCCCACTGAAACCAGCAAGTAGTTTTTCTTTGTTATTTAATTTTTATTCCAAATTTAACCAAACCAAACCAAGAATATTTTATTTATAAAATAGAACAGAAAGTGTATTATATATGAAACTACAAATTTTATTATTCATAGATTTTACATTTTAGAAAGTATATAGGGGTGGCTAGGTGGTACAATGAATAGAGTACCTGCCCTGGAGTCAGGAGTACCTGAGTTCAAATCCGGTCTCAGACACTTAATAATTACCTAGCTGTGTGTCCTTGGGCAAGCCACTTAACCCCATTTGCCTTGCAAAAACCTAAAAAAATATATAAAAATAAAAATTAGAAGTATATAATAAATTCAATAAACTTCCAGAGCTAGCTTTCTTTCTTTGTCTATATTTCATCTGAATTTCATATATTTTATTTTGTACATTTAAAAAAATTGATTCTCTTTTTGGAGGGATAGGTAACACTTTTATGACCTCTTCCACATTTCTTGTTGAGAGAGAGAGAGAGAGAGAGAGAGAGAGAGAGAGAGAGAGAGAGAAAGGAAAGAGAAACAAAGGAGGGATAGAGGAGGGAGAGAGGAAGGAAGGGATATCCTTATAACAAATAAACATAGAAAGCAAAATGAATTTACACCTTTGCCATGTCCAAAAAATTATGCCCCTTGGATCCTTCATAACTCTATCAGGAGATGAGAAGTATGCTTCTTTTGGCATCAGTTGATCTTCTGGAGTCTTGGTCATTATATTGATCAGAGTTGTTAAGTCTCATTAAGTTACTTTTCTCTAGAGTGCTATTATTTCTACATAATATTTGTTGTTAACCTCATTCTCTATTGGTTTATATTGCTCAGAAACCATCTCAGCATCATTTCTAAAAGTACCATAGTATTCCATTTCATTCATATACTTTAATTTGTTCAGTAATTCCTTAACTTATTAGGCATCCAAACTCCAACTGATAGGAAATTCCCTTGTTTACAATCCTTTACTACCACAAAAAAGTGTTGAACTTTCAGGGCAAAGTCAATATGGTAACTTAAAGTTAACATACTCCCAAAGCTTTTGGGGACACTACTTTAGGGGTTTTTTTGCAAGTCAAATGGGGTTAAGTGGCTTGCCCAAGGCCACACAGCTAGGTAATTATTAAGTGTCTGAGGTCACATTTGAACTCAGGAACTCCTGACTCCAGGGCTGGTGCTCTATCCACTGCGCCACCTAGCCACCCCAGGAAACTACTTTAAATGAAACCTATGCACAGACTCTAAAGATACAGATCCTGCCAAAAAAAATGAAATACATTCTCAACCCAAGGTTCTGTAGAGGATTTTCAGGAAAGATCTGTCTTTTGGGGGATGATTGGGAAGTACAGCCCAGTGGAGCTGGAAAAGTCAGAAACTCAGTGGGAAGTTCTTAGCCACAGTGGAGCCCAGGTCTTGGCTCAGCAAGTCAGCTAGATAGTGGGTCTCAACCCCAGACAAAGTCTGAGCCCTGAGAACACTGGATCAACACATCGGACTGGATTGGGAACAAAACATTGCATAGGCAAAGCCTTCGCTTATGTGGAAGAAGCAAATCTCTGAATAGGCAATGCCTGGCCTCCATAGACAACACTCAGGTAAGTGATAGGGAAGGGATCAGTTCCTGGCCCTAGTGCAAATGAAGCTTGAAACTATACTCCTTGTACCCCAGGAGCAGAACTCAACTAAGCAAATGAGCAAAAAAAAAAAAAAACCTCAAAAAGAGTGCTAATTGTAGAAGAATACTATTCAGAGTAGGGCAGTTAGGTGGCTCAGTGGATACAGAGCCAGCCCTGGAGTCAGGAAGTCCTGAGATCAAATCCGGCCTCAGACACTTAATAATTTCCTGGCTGTATGACTTTGGGCAAGTCAATTAACCACACTGCCTTGAAAAAACTAAAAAAAAGAGATACTATTCAGAGAGGTACGATAAAAATGCTATCTCAGCAGAGAAAAGAAGTGACTAAATGTCTGTATGTGAAGCTTCAAATCTAAAACTTCATGGAAGAGCTCAAAAAGGATTTTTATAAACCAAAAATAGAAGGGAAGAGAAAAAATTGAAAAAAATGAGAGTCATGAGGGAGACTAAGAAAAATTGACTTTAGAAACTGACTCCTTGAAAAGTAAAAATGACCAAATGGAAAAAGAATATAACTCATCAAAATGTAAAATTTACCATTTGGAAAAGGAATACAACTCATTTAAAACTAAAATTAACAAAGGAAAAAGAAACACAAAGCTAACTGAAGAAAATAAAACACTTAAAATTAGAATTGGACAAAACAGAAAACTAAAGACTGTATGAGACACCAAGATTCCATCAAACAAAACCAAAGATTGAAAAAATAGAAGAAAATAAAAAGTAACTTTTTAGGATAAACAAATGACCTGGAAAATAGATCTAGAAGAGATAATTTACTAATATAATATAAAATAAGAATAACCTCAATACAAAAAAATCTGGAAAATATCTTCCAGGAAATTATCATGGAAAACTGCCTTAATTCCTAGAACAAGAAAAGAAAATAGCCCTTAAAGAATCCAAAAAGAGACCCTAGAATAAAAACTCCAAGGAATATTATAGCCAAATTTCAAAATACTCAAAGGGAAAAAAATACTGCAAGCAGCCAAAAAGTAGAAATATAAATACCAAGGAACCACCATCAGAATTATACAGGACTTATCAACTACAATGTTAAAGGATGGGAGGGCTCAGAATATGATATTCCAGAGGACAAAGGACCTTGGATGACAACCAAGAATTAACTATCCTGCAAAATTCACCATATTCGTTCAGTGGCAAGGATGAATTTTCAATGAAATAGAGAGCTTCCAAAATTTTCTGATAAAAAGACCAGAACTAAACAGAAAATCCAATCTTCACATACAACACTTAAGAGATGTATGTAAAAAAATTAAATGGAAAGGGGGAAAAATCTAGTCAAGAATTTTAAATTCTATGCATTCCTACAAGTGAAAGTATTTGTGACTCAAGAATTGTATTTCTCTTAGAATGGTTAAAACAACAAATTTAGAGAGGGGATATAGGTATATTATGACCAGGGAAGTGTTGAGCCTATAACCAAGACTAATGAGGGATTAGATTTGGAGGGATTGTACTTAGAGGATGTGGATATAAGTGAGTCATAAAGCAATACTGATTATGAAGGCTGTATTTCTGTTGGGACAGAGGGAGGGAGAGTACTTAGAGGGTCTGAACATAATTAAATCATGAGTGATCTTACTTTACTAGATACTTTAGTTAACAAGAATTGTAGTACAATAGGGACAGAGGGAGGAAGAACTGGACATAAATAGATCATAAAGTGATTTTGTTTAACTTGATATCTTAATTACAATCAGGGGGAGACTATTTAGAGAGGAAGGGTGTATAAATGGTCCATGAAATGATTTTTCTTTACATGATACTTTAACTCATGAAGATTTTATGTCTATAGGGTACTTGAAAAGAAGGTGTAGTATAAACAAAGAGTGCTGCTATAAGCATTTTTATAAAGATGTTTCTTTTCCTTCTTACTTTGATCTTGCTGATATATAGTTCTGGTGACTGTATTGTTAAATTAAAGGGTCCCAGTGATTTTGAATGCATAACTCCAAATTACTTTCCAGAATATCATTACTGGGCCAGTTAGGTGGTGCAGTGGATAGAGCACTGGCCCTTGAGTCATGAGGACCTGAGTTCAAATAATTACCTAGCTGTGTGACCTTGGGCAAGTCACTTAACCCCATTGCCTTGCAAAAAAAAATTTCCTTCAGAATATCATTGCCAATTCACAGCATGCCTTTCTTCCAGCAACTACATCAACACTTGTTTTCCTTTGTTATCATCTTTACTAATCTGGAAGATGTGAGATAAATCTTAGAGTTGTTTAAGTTTATATTTCTCTATTCATTAGTGATTTTGAGCACTTTTCTTATAGCTGTTGATCACTCATTTTTTTTTATTTGAGATATATCTGTTCATATATTTGGATGTCCAAAACATATATCCTTGTATTGGGAATTTATTTACTCAGAGATGGATATCATTCATATATATTTAAATCCATTAAAAACTTCAGCATTAGAGCTTTATCAGAAATACTTGTTTAAAATATTTTTCGAGTTTCTTTTCTAATTTTATGTATATTTGTACAAAAATATTTTAATTTTAGTATTCAGAATTATTTATGTTTTATGATCCTCTCTGAATTTTTCTGGTCTGTACTTTGTTCCTTATCCGTAGATCTATATAGTTCTATAAGGGAATTTGTTCATTGTTCCTCTAATTTGTTTATGATGTGATCTTTTATGTATGGGTAATATATTTATATAGAGCTTAATGTGGAATATGATGTGATATCTTGGTCTAAAACTAATTTCTTCCTGCAAGGATTAGATTTCTACAGCAATTTTTGTCAAATAATGAGTCCTTACTTTAAAAATCTTGCCTTTGGATTTATCAACACCATGCTATTATGTTCATTTGCTTCTCTATTATGAAACTACTAACTCTGCCACTTGTCAACTTTCAAGTTTTTAGGCAGTATCAATTAATTTTATTGATTCTGCTTTGTAGTATGTTTTGAGATCCTATTACTTGGTCCTACTTTTGCTCTATTTTTTATTAATTATTCTTAGAATTCTGACCTTTGTTCCAGATGCTATTGTTTTATCAGTCCATATCAAATAAACATTTGGTTAATTGGTATGTCATTGAAAAATAAATTAATTAATTTATTATTTATTTATTTATTTATTTATTAATTATTAATTTATTGTAATTATTAGTATATTGACTTGGTCTAAGCAAGAGCAATTAATATCTTTTAATTTAATTAGGCCCATATTTCTATAAAGATTGCTTTGTTTCTGTATTCCTTTTTTTGTCTTTTTGGTAGATGTACTCCTAAATACTTTTTACATTCTGTAATTATCATAAATAAAATTTTTCTATTTACTCATCCCATGTTTTATTATGTGTAATAATTTTCCTGCTTCTTTTGTGAAATTGTTTTTTAATTTATGAAGTTATTTCAACTCATTTTAATTTTCTAATGTAAGATATTTTAGGTAAACTTTCACATCTACCAAAAGGAATAATTTTCTTTCTTCTTTTTCATATGGTTATTCTTTCATTTTTTTCTTCTTTCGTTGCTCTAAGAAACATTTCTAGAATATTTTTTGCCTAATAGCTCTTCTACCTTCAACTTACATAATCAGTTATTCAATCCCATAATTACATTGCACTTTTTTGTATTTTTAATTTTCTATAATGTCATATTTGTTTTTCAGCCAAATAATCATTTTTTCTTTACCTATTCTTTTCGCTATTGTTTCACACAACAAACGGCTCTTGAATATATTTATATGATCAAAGTACTTTGCTGGACTTTTTCAAGGGATGCAAAATTTAAGAAAATGTGATCTGTGACTGTGATATGACTAGCTGAAAAATGCAATCAGTACATTAAAAATATTACCTAGATCTACTAAGTGGCACATTAAGTGTATGAAACTTGACAAGTCCTTGTTCTCTGGAGCAGTCACTTACAGTAGGTTTAGGGTTTCAGTGACATTTGAAGTTTCTTATTTTGGTGATCTCATTGATTGGATTTAACTTTATTTGAATCAAAAAAATTCTTTAAATATTTTACTAGAGCAAAATTTTTTTTTAAATCAATGTTTTATAAAGCCAAAAATAAAAGCAAAAATTCTTAGTTCTTTACCAGAACTCATTCAAAAGAATTGTCTTCATTACTTGTTTAGCAAGAGTAGAATTCTCAAATTTATAGAGTTTTTCAGCACTGAGCTAGGCACCTTGCCAGGATTTAGCTTCTAAATGGCCCCTTAGATTGGACATATCTCTATGGATCTGTCCAATTCATCACAAGATGGTTGGGATGGCAATTAAATCATGTTAATGGAAAAGAAAGATCAAACCAATGTGAACTGAACTCAGAAAGCAGGCATAAGTCTCTTCCTTAGTTCCCTGAGTTTAGAAAACTTCATTAAGAATAATGAAGCTAAATTCCATTTCCTACATAAATTACTTATTGGTTTTCCATCTCTTGTCCTTATTCTTGTGCATGGATTGAAATGAAATCCCTATTCATCTTTGCCTCCTAGAACTCTCAGTGTTCTTTCCTTTAAAGTTTAACTTTTAAAGTTTAATTAAGCCTTTCCTGGTCCCTATCAAATACAAGGCACTGTTTTATGCCACAATAATACAAAAAGAAAACATCTCCTCCCTCCCCAATAAATTCTTGCCCTCATGAACTTATTCTACAGTTTTCGCTTTGTGATTTTAATGATCCTGATCAGAGAAAATACACTCTCCATATATTTGAAAGTCCATATAATATGGTATAATCTAGAGCAAGAAAGGTCCTTAAATGTTTTCTGAAGATTAGATTGGACATAAGATGAGAATATGTAAGATAGGAATGCAGCTGGGGACAGGGATTTGATGGTAATTGACATAGGAATTAGAATAAGTGTAGAGATTGTGACCAGGGTGAGTATAGAAAAGGGAAACATGGAAATGAGGGAGGGAATAAAAATTTGGATTAAGATGGAGTGTAGCCAAGGTTGAGAAATGAGGACAGGATGAAGATGAAGATGATGAAAGCAGTGACCTGATTTAAAGAAAATATTCAACAGTCAATATAAAAAAGTCAAAACAAAATTTTAGAAGGTTTATATTAAGAAAGTAAAGTAGAGGGGCAGCTAGGTGGCACGGTGGATAGAGAACTGGCCCTAGAGTCAGGAGTTCCTGAGTTCAAATCCGGCCTCAGACACTTAATAATTACCTAGCTGTGTGGCCTTGGGCAAGCCACTTAACACCATTTACCTTGCAAAAAAAACCCTAACAAAAAGAAAGTAAAGTAGAAGTGCAAGGAATTTATCTGAATAAATTGAGAGATGAAATAATTCTGTCTCAATTACTCAGTTATAAGACTGAACAAACTATAGACAATTGATTTATAGAATGTTAGAATTGGAAGAGACCTTATAAAATATATAGTTCAGAAATATAATTTTACAGAGAAGTGGAGAGTTCCAAAGAAGACTGATTTGTGTCAGAGTTGGATCTAGAATCCAGATATTCAAATTCCTAATACAAAACTTTATACTGTATGATAGTTGCATTATTTTAATGATTTATCCAAAATGACCATCTTAATTATCTTCATTTTCTCTATGTTATGGATACTTGATTTCCAGTTGACCAGAGTTTTCTTCTAGGTTAGCGTATAGAAATATGGTCTACTCATGAGATGTGGATAAGTCATATTAAATATTAAAATTATTCTTTATTGCTTATACTTGAAATTGCCTCATTTTAAACAAACCCAACATTTTCATCCTCCCAGAATTCTGGCTCACTTCTTATATTGCTTTGCCCATTTTGAGTCCAGAAAATGGGGAGTGGTTAGAAACAGAATCATTTCATGAATGGGATGACAAATGTAAACAGTATGGGAAGTTAATGGGGTCCCCATTTCCATGCATTAATTCTTGCTTTCTGTGGGTACTCTAGACTCTCAATGACCTTGGTTTAGGCTTGTCTGGAGATAACAGGAATTTCTGTACCAATCCTGAAGTCATTCCAAAAGTGTTGCCTTTTGGGTTGTCTGCTTAAAGTATACAAGAGTTAGGAGTGATTGTTCTTCAAACTGACTGATGTCTGGGGGGAAATATCTACTGAATTGTTGGCCTCCTGCCAAGTCCCCTGCTGTCTAACATTAAACCTTGGCATGGATCTCCTGGAACAAAAGTAAATATGTTAAAAATGTCTGTCCATCATCGCACATCATTAAAGATAGCATTTCAATCAAGCAACTCCCACTTAATTGGAGTACCAATGCTCACTACCAAGACTTGCTGTAGAAGAGAACCTAGATCTCCACCAAGCAACTGGTGACAGAGTATTGGTGAGAGGCAGCACTCCAACCTCCCTTGTATCATTGGGTATGCATTATGCATGTATCCTATGCATATATACTATTTCTCTCATTAGAATGTAAATTCCTAGAAGACAGAGAGATAGACAAGCAGCTAAGATAGGTAGATATAGATAGATAGATAGAGAGATAGATAGATAGATAGAGAGATAGATAGATAGATAGATAGATAGATAGATAGATAGATAGATAGATAGATAGATAGACAGAAAGATAGACAGTCAGATAGATGAATGGGTAGACAGATAGATAGATAAATGACATAGATGAATAACTTATTAAGCCAGACAGAATGCTAAATGCTAGATAGCAAAGTGAAACTTTTTAACATCCAAATGGCAGCAGCATTATTTCTTTACTATGAAATTAATGATGTTCAGTTTTGTTTTCTTTCCTTCTAGGGATAACACAGGGACATTTAAAATAGAAAAAAAATAATGTCTGAGTAAGTTTTTAGCATAAACCAATGACTTTTCTCTCATAGTGCCTCTGTACTCCAAATAAAAAACTGCCAAGTTGTAGAGCTAAGAGTTTGCACATAAATATGAACCTTGTCTGAGTTTCCCTTTGAAGCAAATGGATGAGCATATCATAAAATAAAGAAAGAAATAAAGCAAAAGTTGGAAGAGACCTTAAAAGCATTCAACTCTTTCTGCCTTTCCACAGATGAGAAAATTGAGGCTAAGATAATAATAATTACTTGGTTTTTTTTAAAATAGCTCTTTAACATTTAAAAAAGTATTTTTCATAAAAGACTCATTTGATCTTCATCTATAAGATCAGTACCTGGTCTTATATGTAGTACTATTATTATTATCTCTATTTTCTAGTCAAAAAATAAATCAACAAGTACTTCTCTGGCCCTGGAGTCAGGAGGATCTGAGTTCAAATTTGACTTCAGACAATTACTAGTTACCTAGCTGTGTGACCTTGGGCAAGTCACTTAATCCCATCGCCTTACAAAGATGATAGGTTTTGGGGAGAAAATAATAAGTGTATTTATGTTAAGTTTGAATATTTAGAGACATTCACCATGCTTCAAATAGTTTTTTGGTTGATTTACCAGGGTACTTAGAGAACCTCTAAATATACTATCATATCATGTTTATTTTTTGGTTAGATTTATCTTATTCTGAGAAAGGAACGTTGAGGTCTCCCATTAATATAATTTTGCTGTCTTTGTCTCCCTGTAATTCATTCAAGAATTTGAATGCTAGAACATATGATGCATATATGTTTAGATTGATATTACTTCATTTCTTTTGATACCTTTTTTTGGTTTATGCTAAAAACTTTCCCAGACATTATTTTTTTTCTATTTTAAAGGTCCCTGTAGGTGTTATCCCTAGAGGAAAAGAAAACAAAATTGAACATCATTGATTTCATGATAAAGAAATAATGCTGCTGCCACTTGATGTTAAAAGGCAATGGGGTTTAAGTGACTTGCCCAAAGTCACACAGCTAAGTCATTAAGTGTCTGAGTCTGGGTTTGAACTTAGGTCCTCCTGATTCCAGGCCAGGTGCTATATCCACTGTGCCACCTAGCTGCCCTGTTTTTGATATCTTTCAAAAAGAAGTAGTTTTATTTTTTTTATCCCTGTCAATTGGATTTATTTTTGTTTTTTACCTTATCTGAGATCACGATTGCCATCCTTACTTCTTGTTTGTTTGTTTTTGCTTTTTGTTTTTTGCTTAAGCAAAATTTTGTGTGTGTGTGTGTGTGTGTGTGTGTGTGTGTTCGTTCTGGTTCAGTCTTTTATCTTTACCCTGTGAGTGTCTTTCTGCTTCAAATGTGTTTCTTGTGAACAACATATTGTAGAATTCTGGTTTTTTAATTCACTCTGCTATCTGCTTTCATTTTATAGGAGAGTCCATTCATTCACATTTACAAGTATGGTTATTAACTCTGTATTTCCCTCTATTCTATCTTCCCCCATTTGTACTTTTTCCTTTCCCCTTATCCCTCCTCACCAATGTTTTGCTTCTGACTACAGCCTTTCTCTATCAGCCCTCCCTTCTACCAGTCCTCTTCCCTTTTTTTCTCTCCCTTTCCCCCTTTACTTTTTTAACTTTCCTTTTACTTTCACCATCCCTTCTATCCTCCTTCCCCTTCCCCTCCCTACTCCACTACTTTTCTCTATTGTACAATAAATTTCTAAACCCATTTGGGAATGTTTGTGATACTCTTTTTGTGCCAAATTTGTTGAGAGCAAGATTTACTCAGTGCACACATCTTCCTTCTTTCCCTGTACTGTCATAGGTTCTTTGTGCTTCTTCATGTGTTATATATGATTTAATGCCTCCACATTTTTCTCCCAATATAATTCTTCTTTTCATGTTTTAATTGTTTTATACCTGTCTTGTTCTCACAACTTCTGTCAAAGTACAATCCTTTTATGTCTTGACATGCAATTCTCCAGGGTTAATTGATTGATTGATTGATAAGCATCATTCCCTTATAATCACTTTATACCCACAATCTCTATCCAAATGCACTCACCTCAACTGTTCCATTAGAAATACAATTCTCAAGAGTCATGAGTATCAACAAATTATAATCAATTTATATCCATACCCTTTTTTCAAGAACTTTCCCTCCAATTGTCCTAATAGAAATACAACCTTCACGAGCTAAAGTATCAGTTAAAGTATCATCACTTTCATGATCAATTTATACCCACACCCACTGTCTAAGCATGCTTCTTTTAACTATCCTGAAAGAAATACACTTCTCAAGATTTATAATTATTTTCTTCTTGAGTAAGGATGTAGTATTGACTAATGCTTTTTTCTCCTTTCTGTTTACTTTTTTATCTGTAATACTTCCATTAACTTTTTACTATATCATTTGAGTCTTGTATTTGAAGATGAAATTATCTGTTCAGTTCTGGTCTTTTATCAGGTAAATTTGAAAGCTCTCTATTTTGTTGAAAATTTATCTTTTCTCCTGAAAGAGTATGCTGAATTTTTCAGGTTTCTGATTCTTGGTTATAATCCAGGCTCCTTTGCCTGAATTGCTCTAGAATATCATGCTCCAGACCCTCAGATTCTTTAATATTGAAGCTGATTAGTCCTGTGTAATCCTGACTGTGGCTCTCTGGTACTTATATTTCTTCTTTCTTGGCTGCTTAAAGTATTTTATCTTTCATCTGGAAATTCTGAAATTTGGCTATAACATTCCTTGAAATTTTTATTTTGGGATTCTTTCTGGAGAGGGTGATCAATGTATTCTTCCAAAGACTACTTTGACTTCTTGTTCTAGGCTGTTTTGGTAGTTTTCTCTGATAATTTCCTGAAAAATATGTCCAGGCATTTCTTTTTTTTTTTAACTGATCTTGGTTTTTGGATAAACCAACAATTAGAATATTAACTCTCCAGGATCTCTTTTCCAGGTCCACTATTTTCCCATTGAAGTACTTTACATTTTCCTCTATTTTTTCAGCCTTTTGATTTTGTTTGATGGAATCTTAGGGTCTCATAAAGTTGATAGTTTCCATTTATCCAATTCTAGTTTCTAGGGATTTATTTTCTTCAGTTAACTTTTATGTTTCTTTTAGATACGTTGTTTTCCATTTCCAGTTGATTAATTTTACTTTCTGATGGATTACATTACTTTTACTGTTGATCAATTTTGCTTTTTTGATGAGTTATATACCTTTTCCAGTTAGTCATTTTACCAGTTAGTCTTCCTTTTCCATTTGGTCCATTTTGCACTTTTTTTTTAACTTTTTTAACTTTTGATTTACTTATTTGTTTGTTTATTTGTCTGTCTATCTATCTATCTGTCTATCTATTCATTCATTCATTCATTTAGTTTTTGCAAGAAAATGGGGTTTAGTGACTTGCCCAGGGTCACATTTGAACTCAGATCCTCTTGACTCCAGGGTCAGTGCATCCACTCTACCACTTAGTTGCCCCTCATTTTGCTTTTAAAGATATTGTTTTCTTCGGTCAGTTTTTCATAATTCTCATGCATGATTCATTTCTTTTCTCCACTTTTCTTCTTCCTCTTTTCTTTGTTTTTTTAAACCTTTTTGAATCTTTCCAAAATGTTCTTTTGGATTTGAGATCAATTCATAAACTCCTTTGTGACTTCCATGTAGACATTTTGTCACTGCTTTCTCTTCCAAGATGTCACTTTTATCATTCTTACCAGAGTAATAGCTATCTATGGCTTACATTCTCTTTATTTTTTTTGCTCATTTTGATAGTTGAACTCTGCTGCTGGAATAAGGGATGTAGTCCCAAGCTTTTTGTGCTGGGGCTGGTAATCTGGTCCCTGATTTTCTGCTCTCACATCTCAGATGGGGTTAGTTCCCTGTTTTTAAGAGCACCCAACCCAATTGTGCCTGCTTCACTTCCCTTCTGGGATGAAACTTTACCTTCTGAGCTGGGGTTTGGGACTCTCATTTCTGGCATGCTGTCTCACTGCCTTGCCAACCCAGAACCTGAACTTTAATGTGGTTAAGAATCTTCTGCCAGCTTCCCAGTTTGCATGTCTATGCTGGGCTATACTACACTTTTGCCCACATGAGACTGAAGTTTCTCCATGATATCTTTTTTTTAGGTTTTTGCAAGGCAATGGGTTTAAGTGACTTGCCAAAGGTGACACAGCTAGGTAATTATTAAGTGTCTGAGGCCATGTTGGAACTGAGGTACTCCTGACTCCAGGGCCAGTGTTCTATCCACCTAGCTGCCCCCATCCTTCGTGATATCTTGAGATAAGAACTTATTTCACTCTTTTTTATGTGTGTTTTATTAATTTAGGGTCTATTTAGAGGTTTCATTAAAAGATGTTTCTGGAAAAGTTCCAGAGCTTCCTAGCTTCATGCCACCATTTTGACTCTGCCTTATATTTCAGACAAAGACATTCATCCAAAAGACAATTGATGATGTACATCTATGGTTCAAGAGAGAATCCATGGGTGGGGTCTCCATAGATCATACAAGAAATGACTGAAATTTTCTGGGTTATAGGACAAGAGGAGATGATCCCTTAGGAATTCAAGGGGTCCTCCTTAATAGACTGATTCTTCACCGGGAGTGTGGTCAATCACCTGAGATCCAGTGTGACTTTAAAAGGTGTTGAGGAACAGTTGATATGATGGTGTCTGCTGCCTCCAGGAGAAATGCCAGAAGTAGAAGAGAAGTATGTATATAGCATTTGTTTATCTGGTCAAAGCCCTTGATATAGTCAGTCATGAGGACTTATGGAAAATTATGTCAAAATTTAGTTCCCAAGAGAAGTTCATCAACATTATATATCAACGTCATCATGGTAGACTTGCCAAGTTCTGTATAATTGACAATGCTCTTATTCTTTACCACTCACCAATAGAGAAAAAAGAGATGGTATGCTTGCTCTCATATTTTTTAATATGATGTTTTCAATAATAAAGACAAACACAGGAAAATTCTCCAACTTGAAAAGGCTATAAACTAAGATCCAAGTGGAAGAAGCATTAAGTGCATGTTTTTGTGTGCAGATGATTGGAGCGTCAGTGAAATCTCTGAAGTTGAGACACAACAAAATATGGCTCAATTATCTGCTGTTTGTGCTCATTTTGGCCTAAAAATGAATACCAAGAAACACAAGTGGTCATCTCATGTTTCTTTTGAGTCACATTAATTCTGCTTTGCTCATAGACCACAGTGCTTTCTCTAATGAGGGCATGCCATTCTAGGTAGTCCTGTTCTGGTGTTTCCTGTGTTATGCAATTAATTCCAAAGTTCTTAAGAGAGACATTTAGAATGTCTTGGATAACTTTTTCTGACTACCATGTGATTTTTAATTCACTTTCTTGGGATAATTCCAAATTGATTACCATAATAGATAATCCAATTTACAGTTCCATCAACAGTTCATTGTGTGTCTGCTTTTCCACACAATGTCTTTAATGTTAACTGTATCTCAGTTTTATAATTTGCTAGGGGATCAATTTGGAGATATGAAACCAGGTTCTACAAGAACTCCAGATCCTACTTGAATGCAACTCTCAATTCACAGTGCACTTCTATGGTAAATTTTTATAGGGATGGAGAGATTAGTATCTTTATTTTGTTTGTGCAACTCTGTTTGGATTCTACTCCACAGAATCTCATCCCCCTTTCTAAAGAAATTGTTCACCCAAAATTTCATGACCATGGGGAGTGACTCAGTTTTGCTTATTCACTTTCTTTCAAAGAATTTTGTAATTCAAAGAACATTGTACTTATAATTAGGGGACATAGATTCAAATCTAGAGTATGCTGGAGAGTCTTTAACAACTGTCTCTGGGGAAAAATGGTCTCAGAACATGCTTTTATGTTTAGTATGGATCATAGCATTTTCTCCACAACTTTCTTAAACCTAGATGATCAACAAAATGATAAATCAAGTCCAGATGCATAGTGTTTCACTTTCAGATGTCTTTCACACTAAAAATTTAACACTGGACTTTCCCAAGTCTTTTTGATCTGATTCCAATACACCCTGGTTGGAATTCTAACCCCAGTGTTTACTTTATATGTTACCACAGTCAAGTCACTTCACCAGGTTTTTCTCTCTCATATTAAAAGTGAAAAAATTGACCAGAATTATCCTTGTTTCTCCTAGTTCTACAACTTGCTCCCTGAGTGAGAAAAAAATTGAAAAAAAATCATGAATTATTGCCTATTTAGATAATAAGGGAAGCAATTGGGTAAGAAAAGCAGTTCTTTTTCATTTTTGTTTTGGTTTTCCTTATAATAAAAGAGAATTCTGGAGTAAATCCAATGATACCAAATACTTGCTTCAAATTTTGAGTGAGAACTACAATTAGGTCATATTCATACATAAATCAGCAATTTGTTAGTTTTGCTGATAAGCTGTGGGTAGTTAAGAAATGCAACTGTATTTGGGTTTCCCAAGTATGTGTATTTCACAGGGCTTTTAGTTTCATATCAGGCATCCAAACTCCTATAATACTTTTATATAATAGGTAGGGGGTTACTAAATGTTTTTCTCTTGTGATCTTCTAACTCTGAGAAGCACACTATTTTGTTCAGCTTACAGATGAGGAATTCTGAATTTCAGAGAGTGGAAGCGATTGCCCCATGGTCACACAGTTAGTTGATATTCCACACTTGTAGAATTCAAACCAAACTACCACTCTTTTTCTCTTATTCAGGGATCCTAAAATGTCTGTGGATATATATGTATATATATATATATTATATATATATATAATATATATATATATACCAGCATTCATGTAAATTCATATACATGCATAGCTATATAAACACATCTATCCATATATATATATATATATATTTCAGTATAATTAAATTTTTTCATAAAGTATATATTTTATTTATGCATTTAAAGCACTTTTATGAAAAAGAATCCTTAGATGTTACCAGACTTCCATAGGGATCAATTATGCAAAAAGTTAACTCCTATTCAACAGTTGTCTATCAACACTAAATATCAAACTAAAGAATAGGAATCCAAAGCTTACCATTAATGCTAGAATTCAAGTCATATTAGTAATAAGTTGCCTACCCAATAGCATTTCCTTTCTTACTTGCCTTGAAATCAGGAGGGTAGGAGTTTGAATCTGGTCTCAGACACTAGACTGTTATTAGCTATGTGTGACCTTGGGCAAGTCACTTAACCCTGACTGCCTCACATCCAGTTCCATCTCTAGGTCTCTTGATTCTTATCTGGTCACTGGACCCAGATGATTCTGGAGGGGAAGGTGAGGTTGATGATATTGCAAAGCACCCCTTCACTCAAATCCAATTCATATGCTTGTCATGGTATCACCTTCTTGATAGTGTGTTCTTCTTTGAAAATGAAGAACAAAAAACATTATATTCTAGAAAATTGCAAAGACCCAAATTGATATCTTCTTATATTCTAGGTCTTCTTGCCCTTTCTTTGACTATATGGCAGTATGAGGTAGTGGGGAAAATCCCACTGGATATGGAGTCGGAATAAGAGGTATATGAATCCCCGCCACTTGTTATTTGCATTAACTTGGGCAAGTTTTTTTTTTTCCTCATCTGTAAAATGGACTTAAGAATCTGAAAGTTACCTTCTACCTCTAAATCCTTTGTTTGTTTTTGTCATCTGGTTAGATGGAGAACTTGGTGTCATGCTAACAACGTCAGCATTATAAGGAAGCTAGGTAATTGGTTACTTACCTATGTTGTGACATTTTATGGACTGACAATATACCCCCCCCAATCTCACTTATCTCACTTAACTTCCTAAATCCTATCATTCAAGAGTCATTTTGTATGAGTGTTAATAACTGCTCTATCATCCAGAGTCCTCTGTTTTAAAGGAAATTGCTTTGAGAAGAGTAACATTTTGAGATCTATAAACCAACTCCATAACAATTTGTGGAAGAGATCGCTAAGCACAAAGTCCTTCATGGGTGAAATGGGGCATTGAAAAGGTTGCTTAATCCCTCTGGATCTTTTTCCTCATCCAGAAAATGGAAGGATTATATAAGATGATTTCTAAGTTCCCTTCTATGTCTCTATTGTAGTATTCTATCCTTCCCATGGTTTGGACAGAAGATGGTCATGGTACCAGTAAAGTAGAAAGTTTTGTCAACAGGGGAGATAAAGGTAGGAGAATTATTTTTTTTATTTCATAGCTTTGTTTGGGACCAATCCCAATATCATTCATACAAATTTTGTACAAGTTCTCAGGTGAATGGGCCATATTTGCTTTTTTTATATACTTCTGTAGTAATATTATCTTTTCTCTTTTTTTGCTGTTTTTCCCCAAATTCTGTATTTTTATGGGGCTCTTAGGTTCTTGGAATAGTTTTCTTATAATTCCTGTGAATTAGGTAATGCAGGTATGAATATTCCCATTTTACTGATGAGAAAACCAAAACTGAGGGGAAGTGACTTGTTAACAGTGATATGGATAACATCAGAAGGAGGATTGTACCACTGTACCACAACTGGGGCTCTTTACTTCAGAATATAAACTTAAGAGCAAAACATACAGGTGGTACTTAAGAGAT
Organism: Macrotis lagotis; assembly: GCF_037893015.1. Taxonomy (NCBI): domain Eukaryota; kingdom Metazoa; phylum Chordata; class Mammalia; order Peramelemorphia; family Peramelidae; genus Macrotis; species Macrotis lagotis. The sequence goes on along the minus strand of NC_133661.1, from coordinate 45,062,603 downwards.
ACCCTTTGAATTGAATCTACCATTGAGGCAAATTTTTAGATTGGGAGGCCCTCATGTAGCCAAAGTGACTTTGTTGTTTAAAAGAGGCATCACTTCTCACCTCAAAATGTTCTTGTTGATTTGCAGAGCCTGAACCTAAATTACCCTTAGTTTTCTGGGTATTTTCCTCTTCATCCAGATAGGTTGACTCCTTTCTATACATAGGAGGAAGAATAAGGTAGTAAACCCCTGAGACAAAAGAATAAAATGAGGCATATCATCTCTACTTTCTTTCTATTGCTGATTTCCCTAAATAGCATAACTTAAAACACTATATATATGAATTGATATTGCTATTATTATTTCAGAAATCTCAGGTTCCCTAGTCTTGGCTTAGAGATTTTGTTCAGAATGTTCTCTAACAGCTAATCTCTAGAGAAAAATAAATGATGTCTGCAGACAAGAATGCAAATCGTGGAAATCCCCCTTTGGAATGATGTTCCATATTGACAGCCCAGTCCGATTTGTGCCTACATATTTTTTGACTGGGCAGCTAGGTAGTTTAGTAGACATAGCATTAGACTAGATTTGAAAAGATCTGCATTCAAATCCGGATTCACACACATAGGCTGGTCAAGTCACTTAACCCTATTTGCCTTAATTTCTTATCTGTAAAATAGAACTAGAGATGGAATAGCAAACCACTCCAATATCTTTCCTAAGAAAAACCCAAAAGGGGTCATGAAAAGTCAAACATGACCAAGAAACATTTTGTGAATTACTGTCAGTGGTTGGGAGGTTCTGCAGGAGAGGTAAAAACAAAATGGTACGGTAAACCTGTGCCCAGATGTTGAATCAGAACTCTGTCTAGTTGGATATTAAGATTGACTTTGAGGCACCTCACCTTTCTGAGGGGGAGAGAGAGAAGACTAGCTAGTACTGGGGCCCAATACAGAAGGATAAAGTTGGTTCCTTGGTGGAATAAAATCAAAAGGTCTTGGATATCACACAGTTCTTACATAACATCTCAAGGATCATTAGTAAAAACAGCATCAGAACCACATAGCTAGAGGCTTTTTTTATTATATGCTAGCTCAGAAGAGGGAAAAAGTGGTTGGCAGAAGACTAACCTTCGTCAACTACAAGATGTTTTGAAAAACATGCTAGGACATTTGATCTGACCAGATTTTTCCCAGATGAATTCTCAAGTAATATTTCTCCCTAGCATATTGCAGTTTTATCAGGGTGTTTTTTTAATGAGATTCTGGAAAATGCTTATTCTATACAATGCAATCCAAAATTATTTGGTTTAAGTAACAGTAGCAGGATGTTCTCTGTTTCTTCATCTGGCCTTTAATTTCCCAGGACCTGATTTCTATTGGGAAGAGAAACTGACTCTGAAGTAACCACTATCTTGCTAAATATATTTGAATATGCTGAATCAGTTTTGATCTACTATAAGTTCTCTCTCTGGTGTGTTGAAAATTAGGATCAATTATTATAAAGGTCTCAAATACAAGGAAAGAAATACCATCCAGATGTCCTCTTCTTATCTTAGTGGTCTCCATACCAACTTCCAGAAATATTACCAAGAGATGCAGTAGGGTATAGTGGAAATAGTAATGAATTTAGAGGTAGAGGATGTAGGTTCAAATCCTATTGCTACCATTAATAACCTGAATGATCTTTGGGAGCTTCCTTAGTTTCCTAATTTGTAAAATGAATGTGTTGGATCTGGTTGGTTGATTGTTGTCCTTTATTGACCAACATGACATCCCTATGTTAGAATCAAGTTACAATGTGTCTGACTGTGAGTGATCAATCCAAGACAAGCTCAGAATACTCTACTATAGAGCACAAAGACTTCATTTGAACATTTTTGATGAATTCTCTAAATTTTCCCATCTCATGTTTCTTTTAAGATATACCAATTCTGTTTTGCTTGCAGAGCACAACACTTTTTCTGATAAAGACACACCCTTCTGGGTAGTACTATGCCAGTGTCTCCCATGTCCTGAAATAAATTCCAAACTTCTTAAGAGAGACCCTTTATCACTTTTTTGAACTACCTTCCATTTAACCACTTGCCTTCAATGAGTTCTCCATAAAATAGTCTTTTTGTTGAACATATGGTTGGCATTTGAACAATGTGGCCAGTCATAGTTGTGTTCTCTGTAACAGAATTTGAATATTTGGCAGTTAAGTTCAAGAAACCACTTCAACATATGATATCTTCTCCTATCAGGTGATCTTCAGGATTTTACTAATACAAATCAAATGAAAGCAATTGATTTTCTTGGCATGGCACTGGTAGATTGCCCAGGTTCTCCAGGCATACAAAAATGAGGTTAGCACTATGGCTCTGTAGACATTCAGTTTTGCAGTCACTCCATTACCTCTTATTTCTGCACTTTCCTTCAGAATCTCCCAAATGCTAAGCTACCTCTGGCAATATATACAGTAACCTTAATAACAACTTCTACATCCTTGGAAAGTATGCTGCTAAGGTAAGTGAACTTATTCATGATATTAAAAACATCTCTGTTTTCTGTAACTGATGGTTACATGTATGGATGGTATAGTACTGGCTGATGGAACAGCTATGTTTTCTTGGCTAATATTATCACTAGCAACAGAGAACTGATCCCTGCTTTGTGGCATTTCAGTTTCAGAGGCTTCAATGAGTGCACAATCATCTACAGACAAAAGATCATTTACCAACATTCCCTCCACTTTAGTTTTAGCCTTTTCAAGTGGAAGAATTTGCCATCAGTGGGTACCTGACCTTGATGTTAAGTTCATTCTCACTGAAGGAATTTGACAGCAAAGCTAAAACTGTCATGCTAAAAAAGTATGGAAGCAACACACAGTTTTGTTTGATGAGGAAAGCACAAGAACATTCGTTATACATTATCTAGAACCTATATAAGCATGCTATCATAAAATTGGCTTACAAAATTTGTTGAACTTTTCTGGGCAACCAAATTTTGACGTAATTTTTCATAAGCCTTCACTACTGACAGTATCAAAAGCCTTGTTCAGATCTACAGATTGTGTACAGGCCTCTATTTTCTTCCTGGCATTTCTCCTGGAGTTGTTGGGCAACAAACACGATTTTTGACTGCTCCTTGACCCATTTTGAAACCAAACTGGCTCGCAGGGAGGTGACCAACTTCCAGGTAAAGGATCAGCCTATTTAGGTGGATTCTCTTAATAATCTTGCCAACCATGACTAAGAAAGAAGATATTCCACTCTTTGTGATTGTCACAAGACAATCTGCTATTCCCTTTATCTTTATAGAGTTGATCAATGGAGGCATCCTTGAACTCCCTGGGAATAACCGCCTCTTGTCATATAACCTGGAAAATTTCAGTCAGTTTTTATATGAGCAATGGATCCCCCATCTTGCAAATCTCAACTGGGGTAGAATCAGTACCTTTGCCTCAAGAGCCTAATGGCATTCAAAAACCTCTTCTTCAGTTGAAACTTAAGCTAGAGACTAATTGACTTCAACTTGAGGTAAATGGGAAATGCTTCTGCAATGATCAATGACAGTGAATTAAGAACAATATGGAAACATTTAGTTCATCTTTCTAGGTTCATGTCCCTATTACTAATCAATGGACTCCACTGAGAGGTTGAGATGTAGCATATGTCTTTGGTCCATAAATAGTCTTCAGGGCATCATCAAAGGACTTTGAATTTTACTATCTGCATAAAACTAAATTTCATCTACCTTCTTACTGAACCAAGAATCCTGTATCTCTTTAAGCTTTTCTCTACCATTCTGGCTCTAAATCTATGATCTCTGAACCTCATTTATAAGGAAACTAATGATTGTTGTTCAGTCCTTCAAGGTCTTTCTCTCTTCCATTATCTCTCAAAGTCTGTCTTGAGTTCATGTTCATTGTTCCCATGACACAAACTATCCTCATCTTCTTTTATCCGTTTTTCCTTTTGTCTTCAATTTTCAACAATATTAGGACATTTTTAGAGGGAGTCCCATCTTCTCATTATGTATCCAAATTGTTTAAACTTCAATTTCAGTATTTGACTTTCCAGGAAATAGTTTGAATTCATTTAATTATTAATTGATTTAATATTATTATTATTCAGAAGACTCTCAAACATCTTCCCTACTCATGGCTTTATTTTACCTACTAGTCATTCAGGCATTATAAAATGGAAATCTTACTTGGTTATATTACCTTATCATCTCTAAAAACATTGACTTGCAAAATGAGAATTCCTAGAACAGAACTCTCCTGAAAAAACCTTAGGCACTCTTCAATGTCACTCTCCCCATCATGGATACTATTTTGCAAGACAGAGCAAAGGGACCAATCCATTATTTTTAGCGATTCCTGGGGGACTAGAGGGAGGAAGTAGATATGAGCAATGTTTCAAAATCAGGGGGATATTCCAATTCTTTAATCTAGGAGAATTGTATATCCTGGCATGAGCCACTGGGCAGTAGATAAAAAACCAACAATACCACAGGATCAGAGTTAGAAGGGACCTTAGAGGTCCCTTAGATAGAAAGAAAATGAGTCCTAAGGTTTCCAAAGTGGTAAATAGTAAGCCAAGATTTCTGCATATTTAAAATAAGGGGAATAGAACACAGGACCATGAAGGTCCTAAATCTATGATTTTATGATGTGCTCTGAGGTCCTCTTATGCCAGATCCAACATGCTTTCCAATAGTGTGCTGGCCACTTCCCCAGTAACTCTGATTCCCGTGAAGATCTCTATCACCTGCATTTGGGAACTTTAAGTTCCAGTGATATCCATCTGAGCTCATCTTCTTATACATTTCACATAATACTATAATGACTAAATGTTGGAAATTCTAATGTCTAGTCTATGATAAATACAGTTATGTTTTGGTAAACATGGTGAGCATTCATCTCTATTCTGAAGAAGGATGGCAATACTGAACTCATCTATGAAAAATTCTATGAACTGTCTTTGGGCTCCCTTTCCAAGAGGCCATGCCCAGTTATCTTCAAAAAAATATTCAGAATCAGATCCAAAACTAGGGTAGTGCCATATGGCTTTTCCTTGAGGGTACCAACATTTGTGGTTATTGAGTCATGTAAGTCATATCTTTATCTTTGTGACCCCATTTTGAAGGTTTTCTTGGCAAAGATTTTGGAGTAGATTGCCAATTGCTTCTCCTGTTCATTTTACAGAATGAGAAATTGAAACATACAGGTTTGAGAGACTTGCTTAGGTTCACATTACTAGTTAATGTCTGAGGCTAGACTTGAACTCATAAAGATGAACCTTCCTGATTCCAAACCCAGAGCTCTATTCTCTGTATAAGCTGTTTTAAAGGTATGGAAATTTAGCAAGGGCAAAAACAAAGTCTAGTCTTCTGCATTCATCTAGGAGTTCCCTTTTATATGCATGTGTGTGTGTGTGTGTGTGTGTGTGTGTGTGTGTGTATGAAGGGTACCAGAAAAAGCTGTTTGAATATCAGTCCAGAATACATATGACTATTATTTGTAACTTGTTGAATTTCTGGGATGACTCCAATTTTGTACTAGTTATGTCTTTAGAGGGCCCAAGGGTTTTGCATTTCCTTCATGAGTCCTTTAATTATTTTCCCACCTGCTGAGCAGGTATAACATTTCAATTATAAATAAGAAAACATCCTTGACTAGGAGTGTCTGCCATCTTCCTTATTGGTTCTTGGTCACTCTTTCCCAATTTTACTATATCCCCCTAACTCTTAGGGCAGCTCAAATAAGGGTTATCTTCCTTTCCATATACTGCAAAGGTGCCCATGTTGCTCTGAAACTTCTTTTTGTTTTTATCTCCAAATAAAAAAAAATACAATTCTAGTCTTCTAGAACAGTTTAAGGGATTCTTTTAGATATTCCTTATTAAGGCAAAATCATTTGGAGAATTTTTTAGCATACAGTCCAGAACTCTTTAATGTTAAGTTTAGCCATAGTGAAATAGGAATTCCTATTGCTATAATATTCTTTAGGCAAAATGAAAAGCCTACATCATAACAGATGCTCCCTACATTGTCACACACTCCAAAGAGGGCTTTGGTTAAGAAGCATAGAAGGTAGAATGGTGGAAAGGCATAGAGAAAGGTATTTGTTTTAGAGCAAGAAGGCCTAAGTTCAGATCCCAGTTGAGACACTACCTGTGTGGTTTGGTACATCTAACCTTTCTGGATCTCAGTTCTCTATAAATGAGGTAATGGGATGTTTGGGGATTAAATTGCCTCTAAAGTTCCTTCTGACTCTAAATTTATGATCCAATGAACCTAAGAAAATATGAAATTTGGATTTTTCCTATTATACTGCCTCCTGTGCCATTAGCCAAGAAACAGTATTCTTTAAAGTACATAAGCAAGGATGAGAGCATTTGCAAGCTTTTCTTGGGTTTTTGAGAAATATTCCAGTGCTGGGGCTTTCCATTTTGCTGTGCAAAAGGGTCATGTCTTGAAGTCCATGAAATTCATCAATGAGAATCTTTGATGCACAAAGGCTGGATCACTGTCCCTGTGTTGTGACTATAGAAAGAAAAGTTGACTATACTGTGAAATCAACATACACTCGATTTAAGCTGTGGTTTGACATCTATTCACAAATCACTGGGACAAGAGAGTCCTTAAAAATAGTGATGAGAATACTGCTATATAAAGAGCATCTAAATTATTGAGACCTCTGGTTATATTACAAAATATAGACACAAACTGAGAGGAAGACAAAATTGGGTATGACCAAACTTATCGTAAGGAAATCTCCAGATACGCTCAAATTTAAAATGAAAATACTTTAAAGTTACTCAAAGACCAGAAGTTGGAGGTTTTACAAGCAGAGAGAGTAAAGTTATCCCAGGATTGTTTGATTGATAGGGAATGGGATTTGGTGGCAGATGGGAAAGCAATTTCTGGGAACTAAAACTCAGATTGGCATATGGAATTGACCAAGGGGATTTCCTCAGTTATTCTTCTTTCTAATGCCTGAAAATACAAGATTCTGCATATGCCAGAGGAAGGAAAAAAAACTATCCAGACCTTCATTCTTCTAATTGTGTTCAAACATTTTAGTAGCTCACAAGACTTAGAAGAAAAGAAACATATTTCTTTAGTACCAACTATATAGGAGACACTGCACTGTCCTTTAAAAAAACCAGATATTGCTATCTCATTCAATCCTTACAACAACCCTTTGAGATAGTTGCATCTTTTATCCTGATTTCATAGTAGAAGAAACTGAGACAAACAGGTGAAGTGACTTGTCCAGGTCACAAAAGTTAGTAAATGACTAAGGCTGAATTTGAACTCATATATAAAGAGATTTGCCTACAATTACACAAATAGGATTATTAGACCCTTGATTCTAAAGTAGATCTCCTGACCCCAAATGCAATTATCTCTCTATTCTATCACAGTAATTCTCAGAATTACAGAATATCAGTTTTGGAAAGCACCAAATTGGTCCTCGAATCCAGAATCTCACTCAGCAAAGACCTTTAAGCAGTTTTCAAACTTCTGCTTAAAGACGTCCATGGCCTGTGTCCTCGGCACCCCGGGCCCGCCGGCCGTGGGCCTCCTCCCCGTGCCCACTATGCCCAGAGCGGGCCATGCTGAGGCTCTGGGCAGTGCTCCCCAGAGTCGCCTCGGGTGTCCTCGGCTGCGGTGGTGCCCGCCGCCTGAGCACTGCCACGTTCTACACCATCAAGTGGGCAAGACTGGCGTGTTCCCCACCTGGAGTGAATGCCAAGCACAAGTGAACCCATTTCCTGCTGCTCGGTTCAAGAAGTTTGCTACTGAGGATGAGGCTTGGGCCTTTGTCCAAAATACTTCAAGCCCTGAACCTACAACAGAGCAGACAAAAAAATGCAACACAGAGGACCCCAAAGTGAAACCAAACAAGAGACCCTGTGAATCATCAGATGAAGACAAGCCTTGCAAAAAAAAATATTGCAAAACAAGATTGTGAACCTTTACTTAGCAAAGATAAATTTTCTTATATGGGAGATGCAACCATGGTTTACACTGATGGCTGCTGCTCCAGTAATGGGAAGAGGAAAGCAAGAGCAGGCATTGGTGTTTATTGGGGACCAGGCCATCCCTTAAATGTAGGTGAAAGACTTCCTGGGAGACAGACAAATCAAAGAGCAGAAATACATGCTGCCTGTAAAGCAATTGAACAAGACAAGAGTCAAAGCATCAGTAAGCTGGTTTTCTACACAGATAGTATGTTTACTATAAATGGTATAACGAATTGGGTTAAAGACTGGAAGAAAAATGGCTGGAAAACAAGCACAGGAAAAGATGTGATTAACAAAGAAGACTTCATTAAGCTTGATAAACTTATTCAAGGCATAGACATTGAATGGATTCACATTCCTGGTCACTTAGGGTTTCCAGGCAATGAAGAAGCTGATAGATTAGCAAGAGAAGGAGCTAAAAAATTTCAAGATTCAACTTAGTATAATTTTTAAAATCTAATTAAAGAGCAAACCAAGTGAAAAAAAAGACTTCCATGAAGGAACAATAAATAGTTTCCCTGAGTAATGTGTTCCATTTGGGGAGAGGTCTAATTGTTGCCAACATCAAACTTGAATTTATCTCTTCGTGACTTTCAACTGTCATTCATTGGTCCTAGTTCTGCCTACTGAAGCCAAACAGAAAAAAAGTTGGATCCCAATTCCATTGAATAGCCCTTTAAATATTCAAAACTCTGTAGCGTGCCCCTACTAATTCTTCTCTTCTCCAAATGAACCCTTCCCAATCCCTTCAGTAGATCTCCCTTCCCGGAAATCTCCGTAGCATATGAATCTTGTCATTCACTCGTTTTGGTCATGTCTAAATCATTGTGCCCCATTTGGAGTTTTCTTGACAAAGATACTGGAGGGATTCACTATTTCCTTCTCCAGCTCATTTTGCAGATGAGGAAACTGCAGGAAGAAGGGTTATGTGACATAACCAGACTTAAGTGTCTGAGTTTAGATTTGAACTCAGGTCTCCCTGACTCTAGGTTTGGGGCCTATGCATTGAGCCATCCAGATGCCCCACAGAAGATCTTAGCTGTCCACAGCATATGAATGTCCTTTTAAAAGCTTGTTAACTGGAATCAAGCACATCATTCCAGATGCAGGGTGACCAAGGTGAATCACAATTTCATCTTTCTTGATTTCTTTTCATCTTATGGAGATTGGTAGTGCAGTGAAGAGAGGGTTGGACCCTTCCTGTCAGGAAGACCCAAGTTCAAATCTTACCTCTAACATATACTACCTATGAGAGCCTGAGTAAATCTTCAAGTCCAGAAACCCACAAACAAGGCTGGGACCATGTGTGATGAATATTACAGAACTGGGAATTTCCATTTTGCTTTGGATGAGGGTTGTGTCATGAGATAATGAAATTTGTCAATCAATAAGAACCTTCTTTTAAGTACAGGGACTGGGTCGCTGTTTGCCTTGGTTTCTTCAATTGTAAAATGGAGGTAATGAAACTCCTTACTTTCCAGGGTTTTTGCTAGGATAAAATGAGATAATATTTCCATCAGCAGAATCATCATCATCACCATCACCCATAGAGGCATCTAGGTGCTCAGTGAATAGTGCACCAGATTTGAAATTAGGAAAACTCATCTTCATTAATTCCAATCTGGTTTTTCTTACTAGCTGTGTGGCTCTAGGCAAATCACTTAACTCCATTTTCCTCAGTTTCCCTAACTGCAAAATGTGCTGCAGAACGAATGACAAGTCCCTCCAGTATTTTTGCCTATCATTAAGATTCAGACTTGACTAGAAAATGACTGAACAAAATTATTACCTTATTTTTTATTTATTTTTTTTCTAGGTTTTTGCAAGGCAATGAGGTTAAGTGGCTTGTCCAAAGCCACACAGCTAGATAATTATTAAGTGTCTATGACTGGATTTGAACTCAGGTATTCCTGACTCCAGGGCCGATGCTCTATCTACTGCACCACCTAGCTGCCCCTTATCTTATTTTTATAAGGCACATTTGTAGAATACTCAGCTCAAACATGTTTTTCTAAGAAAATCCTGATCCCTTGCACTAATGATATTCTCTTAAAAATTAACTTGTATTTTATTTATATTTTATTGATTAGTTTGGGGTTTGCTTGACAGAGATACTGGAGTGGTTTGCCATTTTCTTTTCCAGCTCATTTTGTAGCTGAGAAAACTAAGGTGAGCAGGGCTAAATAACTTGCCCAATGTCACACAACTAGTAAATATTTGGGTTTGGATTTGAACACAGGTTCATCTGTCTTCAGGGCCATATGTAAATGTGTGTGTGTGTGAATTCACTTAAGAAGCACAAAGATCAAAAATGAATAATCTCTGGTCTCCAGGAGCTCATATTTTATGAGAGGAGAAACTTTATAATCATTCATATATAATGATGATAATGATGTTTGTCCTTTGTTCTTCAAGAAGACAAAGATATCAGGAAGATCATGCTATGAAAAGCAAATGAATTGGATTTAAGTGAGGGTGTACTGTGCTAAGTCACAAGCCTCACTTTCTCCTTTGAAACCATCTATATTCAATGGTCAGATATAAATCAGGATGACTGGATGTTGCCCTGGATTCAAGACAATCGGGGTTAAATGACTTGTTCAAGGTCATGCAGCTAGTAATTGCTTGTAAGTACTCTGGTCATAAAGAGAAAAGCCAGATGGTACTTGATCTCAAAACTTTTATGTTCTAATCAGAGGAGAAAATGCACTAAGGTGGGATCAGTTATAGAACTGATAGAAAGGTCTGTGGTCCAGTGAGAGCAGCTGCATGCCAGATGGCAATGACCTTCTACATCTGGAGGACATAATGATGCAGCAGCTGCTATGGCCCAGTTGTCTACCATCTTCCTGAGAAAGAATTTGATCTCTGAGTGCCAGTGAGAGTTGAAACTCAGCCTCAGTGATGGGTGGCCCTGGGCTTCTGTTAACTCATTGATTAATTTTCTACTGCATATAAGTCATGGTACCAGAATACAGGGGGATCTGGTGCATTTTATGTACCTAAATTCTGAAAAAAATATAAATAACTCACATTTACCCAAAAAAAACCCCTTTAATATCTGTAATGGTTGTTCTCATAACAACGAGTTATGCATGAATTCACATATGTATGCATGTGTTTTATACATATATGTACATATGTATATATCTTTCTCATCAGTTAGATGGAGTAATAGAGCATAGGACTTAGAGTACGGGAGACCAGAGTTCAGATTCTGTCTCTTGTCATTTAAGTTGTCCTTGAAGGTTTACATGGGACTTCCTTAGCCCTTATTTATTATCTGTGTGTACCTGGTACCTTTTTGCCCAACTCCTTGAATTTAACTGCTTAGCATATATTTTAATTTTAATATTAATATATGTTTTATTTTTTTTTAGTTTTTGCAAGGCAATGAGGTTAAGTGGCTTGCTCAAGGCCACACAGCTAGGTAATTATTAAGTGTCTGAGGCCGGATTTGAACTCAGGTACTCCTGACTCCAAGGCCAGTGCTCTATCCACTGCACCACCTAGCCGCCCCATATGTTGTATTTTTATATCTACTTCTTGTCTTCCTTTTTAGACCATGACCTCACTAAGTAAAACTTATTCCATTCTTGTTAGTTGAATCTTCTGTCCCTGGAACATAATACATGCTTGATAATTGTTAAAATACAATAAAAATATATAATTTGTATGTGAAAAGTATGTAAATACAAGCTAAAAATTCTCTGGAGCCCAAATTTTCTCAACTGGAAAAAAGGAAGGGCTCAGATTAGAAGATTTTTTTTAAATTCCTTTTGGCTCCAAATCCTACAATCCTATGAAGTCAAGAGAGCAAAGATTTGGTCATGTTCACCCAGATAATAAGGATCAGCCAAAAGATTGAGTGCTAGATCACTGGAAACCTAAGATTGGAGCCCTGGTCTCCATTTGACCACCTTGTCTTTCCAGTCACTGTCCGCAGTCATGGGGTCTATCATCCCTTGTCTCTCATTCTAGAAGAGACCAGTCTCTTCATTTTCAAGGACTCCACCTAGGGTTCAAGTCCCTTTAATGCTTCTGAGGATAAATTTCAGGGTTTCTATGAACTTAGATGAGAATCAATATAATTGATTTCCTTTGTAATATCTAACTGTTAATCCTAGCTATCATAATCCTATGTGATAGCTAGCCCCTAAGGATTAAAATTGACCTAAGACTTTTGGGGCACCCTGTATATAGTATTACAAAAGGAACTCATTATTATATTAAAATTTAAAAGCTATTAGAGGTTATAATATTATGTCAAATATTTTAATTATAGCAATTATTGTAAAGCTTTAATATCTATCAAAGCTTATAGTTAGCATTTTAAAATTTTTCTTTTATATCAAACAATTAAAACAACTATTTCATAATTATAATTAAATTTTAAAACATCTTAATTGTTCTGTTAAATCTGTTTTGAAATTGTTTGTGTATTTTAAACAATTTAAAACAAAATTAAATTTTTAAAAGTTATTATATGACAGCTTTTAACTACCAAAACTTGAAGCTATAATAAGGCTTTCAGGAAGTCTGCAATTTACTTTGTTCTCATTTTTCTGAGAAGGGGTTCATCAGTTTCATAAGATTCCCAAAGGAGTCCATGGTACAAACACTCCTATTACTGTATATAAAGGTACCAGGACTAAATTTAATGTCTCCAGGATGCTGGAATTCACACTGTAGCCTCAGTTGCTAAGGGTTCATGGTATTATCATAGGTTTAAAACTAGAAGAATCTTTTAGGTTCATCTATTCCAATCTCCTTATTTTACAGATAAGGAAACTGAGGCAGGAAGGGTACAGTAGCAGGGTCAGCTTTGGATGAATCTGATGAGGCCAGGCTCATTTTTTTCCTCCTACATCACAGTGCCTCATCTCAGCATCAGGATGAAGTCGGCCCATCAGGAACAAACAGCTGTTGGGAGCCTAGGCTTTTCCTGGCAGGTCTGGGCGGGGGGCCCAACTGCTGTCTTGGACCAACTCCTAAAAGGGGTGGGATGGATTCTGCTATTCCAGATGCTGGGGTGGGAATGGAAAGTGTGAGAAGGTTGGAATACAAATTGCTCCTGTCACCATCTTGAGGGATCATAGAGCTGGAAAGAAACTCTTATCCAATCCATAGAAACTGAGGACCCGGGAGGATGTGGATTACTCCAAGTTCATCTATTTGACCAGTGGCAGAGTGAGGATTTCAATCCAGCCCCTCTGATTCCCAATTCTTTCTGTATGCTCTGATAAGTCACCTTCCTCCCCTGTTCCATGGGGTGATCGTGGACAGGGAACACAAGGAGAAGTAGACTGGGAGCACAGGAAGACATAGCTTTTAACCTGAAGCAGAAGATGCCTTAGAATAACATCCCATTGGATGTGACAGAACAAGGATGCTAAAAGACCAGTTCCTGGATACCTGAGCCCAAAGAGACGCCAGCTGCAGGTCCACATAAAAACTCAGGGAAGAGGATCGTTTTGATATCAGATGACAGCTGGGGAGTTGAAATTCTCTGGAGCAAAGGAATGTGCAAGTTGATTAATAAAGATGGAACACACATTGGAGGAGGGGGAATCAGACGTGGCCCTTCAGCTCCTAAGAAACCACCTGGAATACCATGCAAACATAGTCGTGCTTCTGCATGGCATAGACGGGAAATGAAGAGCTGGAAGAGATGGTGAAGGTGGGAAAGGAATGGATCAGTGATCTCAGGTGTCAGTGATGTGAGCTTAGAAAAATGATGCTGCCATTAGCACAGGGAAAAGGTAAGTCAATGAGGATGAATGAACAGCGGATTGCAATTTTCTTCAGCCCTGTCACAGAAGCAGGGAAATCACCTACTAGAAAAGTCAGGTACCCCACTTGAAACCATGTACAATATAAATAAACAAGTCATTTTTTAAAGATCCATATAATCTCAGAGTTGGAAGAAACTATCTTGTCAATAGGGGTCAAGTTGTTTAATGATATTTGAGCAAGAATTCTCTCCGTCTCCCAAGCGATCTCCCAGTCTCTGGTTGAAAACTTCCAGGAAGGGCTAATTTCCAGCCCCTCCAGGCAGCTCTTTTGCTGTTGGACAGTTTGAATTGTTAGAAATTGTTTCCTTAGTATGACCCTGTCTACCTCTCCATAGCTTCCACCCACTACTCTGAGTTTTACCCTTTGAGGCCAAGGAGAACCAATCTAAATTCCTCTCTCACACAATGACCTTTCAGTGACTTGGGTTCAGCCATCATGTCACCTGGATCACTGCCACCCCTTCTCTAAGCTAAACATTCCCAGGTCCTTCAACTCAACCTCTTATAGCATGTCCTTTAATTTTTTCACCACACTCACCTCCCTTTTTTGGACATACTCTCTAGCTTGACAAAATCTTTACTAAAATGTGGTGACCACAACTGAATATAATTCTCAAAATATGTTCTAATTAAAGAACAGCCTCTTTTAAGATTACTTCTGTGGCAATACTTATATCAATCCAGTTGTCCCTATCTGTATTCAGGGTACCCTGAGAACCTTCCACAGAGGGATCAAGGAACTTTGGAAGCATTTTCTTTTCTGGAACAATGAGATGGAACAGTGGTTAGTGCACTGGGTATGGAATCAAGACGCCTCATCTTCCTGAATTCAAATCTGATCTATTTACCAGCTGTGTGACTCTGGACAAGTCATTTGACTCTCTTTGTTTCAGTTTCCTCATTTGTAAAAGAACCTGAAGAAACGAAATGGAAAACCACTGTAGTATTTTTGGCCAAAAAAAAAAAAAAAAAAGAAATCCCAGAATGGGGTCTTGAAATGTAAGATAGATTGAAAAATGATCAAACAACAAAGCAATCTTTTACATCCCTTCAATATGTCACTTAGGCACCTACTGGGTCACTTGGTTGATATAGAAACTCTGTAGCTCTCTGTTGTTCTCCGCTATTCTCTACTAGCCTCCAACACTCTTCCCTCCTCTTCAGTGACCTTCTAGGATTTTAAGTCTCCTTAACTTAGTCCTTCAATCACCTTTTGAGAAACAGATAAAAAGATTCAGTAAGTAAATGTTTAAAGAAGAAAAACCTTCCTGCAATAATCAGAAGGATACACT
This sequence comes from Macrotis lagotis, assembly GCF_037893015.1. Lineage (NCBI taxonomy): Eukaryota > Metazoa > Chordata > Mammalia > Peramelemorphia > Peramelidae > Macrotis > Macrotis lagotis. Next base: position 45,047,517 of record NC_133661.1, on the reverse strand, counting down.
TTTCTTCCCATTTTGTTCCACATATAAATGTTATGGTCCCTAAAAACTAAGTAGCCTTCCATGCAGGAACATTGATTTTTTCTAGATACTTGAATATAGAAAAAATTCAAATCTTCATTACTTCTCATGCAAATTAATCTACCAATCTCTGAATTGGGGCCCTTTTCATGTCTTTTCCCCTCTTTTATTTATCTTCAACCCAGCTCCCAAAGATTTTCCCTTAAATTCAAGTTGGATTATATCACTTCCTTCTTCAATAAATTTCCGTGGCTCCCTATTGCCTCTTGAATAAAACATAAACTCCTCCATTCATTTTTTAGCTTTTCACAACCAGGCTTCCAAAATATTTTATGATCCCCATTGGACATTATATCCCGTCCCACTCTCTGTGATACAGACAAACTGGCCTTTCTCTATTTCTTAGAGAGAGTGCTGCATTTCTGGTCTCTGTCTTTGTAGTAGCCTTCCCTATGTCTTGAAAACATCTTCTCCTCACATCTACCTCACAGAATCTCAATCTTCCTTCAATAATTGCCTTCTGTATGGGGCCTTTCTTGATTTCCTGCCTTCTTCAACTACCAAAACTCTCTTTTCCAAACTACCTTTTGGCCAAAGATACTGAAGAAAGCCATGACATCAGGGAGGTGACAAGCTCTTGAATTGGATTTAAATGAGGGGGTGCTGTGCTAAGTCACCAGCCTCACGTTCTCCTCCAGAGTCATCTGGATCCAGGGACCAGATATGCATCAGGACGACTAGAGATGGCCCTGGAAGTGAGGCAATCAAGGTTAAATGACTTGCCTAAAGTCACATAGCAAGTGAGTGGCTAGTGTTTGACGTTGGATTTGAATTCAAATCCTCCTCATTTTAGGGCTGGCACTCTACCCATTGTGCCATTTAGCTGCCCTATTGTTTATACATATACATATATATGTGTGTGTGTGTATGAATGTATAAGCAATATATATATATGAAAATGCCTATCTATCTATCTATTTATCTATCTATCTATCTATATATATATACCTTATACATTTATATCTACTTCAAACATAAACATACATTCACACACATATACATATTTATACATACACCCAGTTGTCTCCTTTTTTAGAATTTAAGCTCCTTAAATAGAGGGAATGGATTTTTTTAATTTGTAAACTCAGAGTCTAAGATAGCACTTAAAGCATAGTAATCACTTAAAAAATATTGACTGACTACCTGCCATTCCCTTGCACCTTTACTCCCCTCTTTACATCAACACATGCTTCTTTGGGCTAGTAGACAACAGTGAACCATAGAAGGAAACCTTTATCCATCACTATAGTTGCATGATGGCCAGAGGAGGAGAATCACAGAGATCCTATAAGCTGTGCTACTTTGAGTCTGAACTGAAATGGAAATATTAAAAATCAAGGTCTTAAAGGCAGTCCCTGATAAAAAAAACATACCTCAACTTTAAGCAATAAATCATTTTGTCTATTATAAATACCCAAATTAGTTTCAAAGGTTATCTTAAGGAAGATGCTATCTATATTCAGAGAAATAATTGATGAATAAAATTATGTATGGAGTGAATATAGAACGGAATATAATACATAGAATATAATAAAAATACATATAGACAAACATATACACATCCAAAAATCATGTCTATTGGTAGTCATCTCTGGGAGCAAGGGAGGAAAGGGAAAAAATACATGATAGCATATATTTAAAAGGAATAGTAAATTGAAAATAATAAATTTGCAATTTTATGTTCAATTTTCTTTTTTTTATTATACTATGTTATGGAAATGTCTGGTTTTCTCCATAAATTAAAAATAATATAAAATAAGTTAAAAGAAAAGAAAAAATATTTAATCTGTAAGGTGCCTTAAGGGTCATGGCCCAATCCCTTATTTTATAAATGGGAAAACTGAGGTCCTAAGGTGAGGAGCAACTTGTTCAATGTTACACAGATATTAAATGGAAAGCCTAGAGTTTGTACGTAGGTCCTTTGGCTCCAATGGACTAATAAAGTAATTTCCTGGAGGACAGATTTTTGTTTCTTTGTACTTTGCAACTTTGTGAGGGCCTAGTACAACTTTTGTGACATAACAGGCACTTTACAGATACTTGTTCCCTGATTAGCAATAACAGGAGGATCTCAGTAGCATAGATATGGAGATATATGTAAAATATTGGGAAGATTTCTACTGACTTCAGCCTTTTTTTTAGCTTTTAATCCCCTGCCTTCTATTTTTCCCCCCATGGAAATGGCTTTGCACAACCTATAAGCTTTGTCAAATCCTTGGTGTTCATCTTCATTGTAATTCTTGATTTCTATTGGATTCCTTCCATTCTGTTTTTGAATCTGTCTTCTTATACACAAAAATAAATCCTATATAATCTTTGTTCTAGCCTGGGAAACCTATGAGTTTCTCACCTTCTTTTTGTTTATCTAATTTTCAATTAACTATTTATTTTATCTCCCATATTTTTCTTCCCTCTATAACCCACAACAACAGCAAAAAGAAATAAAGAAAATGAAAGAAAAACAAAATCCTTGTAACAAATAAACACAGTTCAAGTAAAACAAATTTTCATGGGAACCATGTCCAAAAATAGATGTTGGCAAATCCTCTGGTGGTGACAGCTATGCCATTGAGTAGCTCAGAGGTCATGGGTTTTGAATCCCAGGGAGTGATTTCATAGGTAGAAAATGACACAACTGCTTCTGTGAATATATTTTTATCTAATAAAACAGTTAGTTTGGACCCATTGGTATATATGTTTCCTGTTGGCATATTTCTTGGCTCAACTTCCAGAATTTGGGAAAGAGACTGTTGGCTTTACTGATATGGGTTGACGTAATCAGGGTGCAGAGGCCCAGCCAGGACCTCCACATTGATTCTGGGAAAATCATTTTCCCTCTCTAGACCTCAATTTCCTCATTTGTAAAATGAGGGGATGCATTGAGTTTGGAGGTCCTTTGTAACGCTTATCCAGGATTTATAACTTGTGGTCTTTCTTTCTTTCCATGGTATGTCCCAATCATGAGAACATCACATACACTAAAAATGGAACAACGGAGCCAAGATCATCACGATGCCTTTACTAGGATGACATCCATATTCATGAACTGTTTCTTGAGGAAGTTTTGTGGTGCAATGGATAACTTCAAATTAAGTAAATATATGTTACTTTATTGGTATACTATTCTAAACCATGGATGGTGTTGACTTGGAGTCAAGAAGAGCTCTATTCAAAGCTTGCCTCATACATTTCCTAGCTGTTTGATGCTGGGCCAGTCTCTTCACTTCTCTTCATCACAGTTTCTTCATCTGTAAAAGGGAGATAATGAAGATATCCTGTAAAGAGTTATGTGTAACAAAAGGGATATTATTTGCAAAGCATTTAGTTATTATCACCAACATTTTCCAGGTACTGACTTAAACATCCCTAGAGAGGATTTTAGTAAGAATCTAGTCATTGTCTTCCTTCCCTACAGATAAGGGAACCAAGCCTTATAAAGATGAAACTATTTATTCAAATTTACAGAGATAGGAAGCTTCAGAGATGGGTTTTCAACTTAGATTTCCTGGTTCCCAATCAGAGACCTTTGCTATTCCAGCAAGTTGTCTCACAGAGTAAATATCCCAACTCAAAGTATCATGAAACTGGAGAGTAAAGTGTACCTGATATTCAAACTCAGTACTCCCTTAGAGAAGTTGGGTGGTGCAGAGGATAGAGCACCAGATCTGGAGTCAGGGAGACTCATCTCCCTGAGTTCAACTCTGGCCTCAGACACCTACCAGCTGAATGACCTTGGGCAATTCATTTGACCTGTTTGTCTCAGTCTCTTTCTGTTAAAATAAGTTGGAGAAGGAAATAGCAAAATACTTCAGTATCTTTGCAAAGTAAAACCCAAATAGTGTCACAAAGAGTCAGACATGACTGAAAAATAATTTAAAAAACTCTATATGACAACTGAGTATTTCATTTAAAAAAAAAAGTTTAACGGGTGAAATTATTAATACTCTTTCAATAACAAGCAAAATATTAGCAACTTAATGAATAGCAGAAAACTTGGGACATCTTACCATTTTCAGTTAAGAATCAATGGATTATCTCAAATTTATTTTTCTTAGTTATAATGTTGATTATTATGATTCAATCAAGCACCTACTATGTGACTTGAGCTATACACTCTGCTGGATTTTGGTGATTCAGAAGCAAAAAAGTTCATATTCTCAACCAGTTTGCATTCTGTTGTAGAAAAAAATGTTTACATAAAGAGAAAGAGATATAGATATGATAAATGTGATAGATAAATATAATAAAATAGATGTACAATATCATAGATAATAGATAGATGGGTGGACAGATTAAGTAGATATGATATAGATATGAGAGCTAATAAATGTTAGAGAGCTATGATCAATAGATAATTAGATAATATTATAGTATCAGTCACTAATAGCTATGAGGAAGGCTTCATCTAGATTTTATGTGGGACTTGAGAGATAAGGCTTAAGGTTAATTGGGGCTTCTGATAATTGAAATAATAAGGGAAGACATTACAACCTGTTCAAAGGTTTATAATAGGAGATGAATTGTGTGTAATGAATAGCAATACAACAAATTTGGCTGAACTTGGGTATATGTATGGATGTATGTGTGTATAAGTTGATTATCTTCCTCTGATGCTTTGTTTTACCATAACAATGATCCTACTTCCTCTAAAATTTTAGATCATCATGAAGCCTAGTAGTTCTTTCCAAGCTCAAAGGCATGTCTTTCATTAAGGATAGTAATAACGTTGGTTCTTCATTTTCTTTTTGGGTTTTTTTTTTTGGTAAGGCAATGGGGTTAAGTGGCTTGCCCAAGGTCACACAGCTAGGTAATTATTAAGCATTTGAGAATGAATTTGAATTCAGGTCCTCCTGACTCCAGGGCTACTGCTCTATCCACTGTGCCACCTAGCTTCTCCAGTTCTTCATTTTCAACAAAGATCATGACATCAGGGAGGTGGTGCCATGATAAGCACTTGAATTGGATTTGAGTGATGGGTTGTTATGCTAAATTACCAGACTCACTTTCTCCTCCAGAGTCATCTGGATCCAGTGACCGGAAATGAATTGGGATGACTAGAGATGGTCCTAGATGTGAGGCAATCAAGGTTAAGTGACTTATCCAAGGTCACACAACTGGTAAATGTCTGTGACTGGATTTTAACTCAGATTCTTCTGACTTCAGGGTCAGTGCTTTACCCGCTGTGCCATCTAGCTACCTCTCATTATCAGGGATAAATCTTTATATATATGGAGAGTCTCATCAACTGGTCACATTCACTCATAAAAATTATCTGTTAAGTCACTGATAAATTGCTGTTCACAATGGCGGGGGGGGGTGCCCCCACTGACAATGTTACAGATTTTTCAAAATGCCAAATAATAATGATGATCAGAAGAAAAAGGTGGTAGAAGTGCTGGGGGAATAAGGAAAGGGCAAGAAAAAGAAGAGAGAGAGGGACAGAGAGAGAAGAGATAGATGAGCAAAAGAGAAGGGAAGGACTAGTAGAAGTGGAGGAAAAGCAGGGAAGAAGATGAGCAGAGAATGAAAGGAGAGAGGAAAGGAGGAAGTTGATAAGGATGATGGAGAGGTAAAGGAGGAAGAAGAAAGCATATTGCTTTTGCCATTTTTCAAAATATTCCCATATACATTGTTTCTTTTGATCCTCATAGAATTTTAGTGTTGTACAAGGGAGATAGCCTTATCCCCATTTCATTGATGGGAAAATGAGCCCCTCAGTTTAAGTGAGTGATCCAAGGTTAGAATAGGCCTTCTTATTCGTTATTTATTCAGTAGGCAAGTGCATTTTGTTGGGAAGTAGCTGTTCAAAGGTATCCCATGTTCTGTCTCTTTAACAGCACATATCTCATTAATTCCAGCCTCTCTAATTCTTCAAAGGTTTTTAAAATAAATCTAATAAAGAGGGAAATCATCTCAGAACACCATAAAATCTAATATGACATGTTTCTAAGCTAAAGATTTTCATTAGGGAGGGTCTTAATGGATCGGGTGGCTAACTGAAAAACTAATGTAAATGGAATCATATCTACTCATTAAAGACCATTATTTTTCTTCCAGTTCTCCTTGGCAAAACAGTGCTATTTTGGGGTGACTTGTCTTGAGATGATATTAAAGGAATAAACAATCAGTACTTAAAAAGCACACAGAAAAATGGTGTTGCACTCAAATACCCTTCCTTGTTGTAGGTATTATGGATCTTTAGACAATTTTTCTCAGACTAACACGCCTAGCCAAGATCTATATTTAAGATAACATAAGATGCAAAAGGGGTCACAACATTGTTGGTTGGTGCCAATCACTAGGGAATACCCTACCTAGACCCATAGGATATCTGGATTCTATTCCCAGTCCTATCACCCACTCACTGTGTGGCCTCCCACAAATCACTTAACCTTTTGCTACCTTCTTTTTCCATCTGTAAAATGGGGATCAGATTACTGTGCACTTATGCCAGGGGCAAGCTGTGATGATTGATGAGATAATGATGGTGAAGTATGTCGAGCTCCCAAGGAAGACTTAATTTATTACTTTGGTTTTGTATTTTTGTCTCCCCTATTGCTCCCAGATCTGGCTCCTGAAAAAATAAACTCAGGTGAAAATTTCCTTAACCAAATCATTCATATCATAAACACAATATGAAAAATCACTTAAAAAGACATTTACTAATTACAGTGATGAGATTACTTTTTAAGAAGACATATCCCATTCATGTTCTAGCAGAATTCTCAAAAGCTTGGCCAGATGTGACTTTTTTAAAAAAGTAACACAGTGGATAAAGTACAAAGTGACATTTTGAATGGTCACAGTTTTAAGCTAATTTTAGGAATTGAAGGCTTAGAGTTCTTTCTCTGGGGAAAGTTCCATGAATCTGCTTAAGTCTTCCTAAATCTGTATTCACCTCCATGTGACTCTTCCAAAGCAGCTGTGGAAAAGCTGTGGAAAGAAAGCTGAATTTGGAATCATAACATCTGGCTTTAAGTTGCAGATTTGCCACTTATTAACTGTGTGAACTTGTTAGTCTTTCAGCTTTCCTGGGCCTCAGTTTCCTCACCTGTAAAACAGGAGAAAAAATGTTTGCCCTAGGCTCTATGAGCATTAAATGAAACAATGTGTGTGTGTGTCTGTGTGTATGGAGAGAGAGAGAGAGAGAGAGAGAGAGAGAGAGAGAGAGAGAGAGAGAGAGACAGAGACAGAGACAGAGACAGAGAGAGAGAGGGAGGAGAGAGGAGAGTAAAGAGAAGACAGACAGACAGACAGACAGACAGACAGACAGGCATATCTTTATATTACCCAGTATTGGCCCAACCTCTACTACTAATTTCATACTCCTATCTTCGTTTTTATAGTTTTTTTCCAACCTGTCTCCCCTTCTGATACTTAAGGGATAGCAAATCAGTAAGATAGAAAAGCATAATGTATACCACATAGTTTAGATAAGGGAAATATTTTGTTTCTCTTTTTTGGTAAAAAGATTATATTGGTATTTTTTATTACAAACATTTACAAATTATCTTTACTACATGAGAAGTCTTAAAACAAAGTAAAACCATAAGGTGAAACTAACTTTAAGATGACTTCATGTGAAAGAGAATACAAAAATTCTTTATTTTATGAAAAATAACTTTATTGAATAGAAATTAGTTTTGGTTCCTAACTCCATAGGAAATAAAAGGGGGAAAATAAATTTCTTTTTTTTAAGGTTTTGCAAGGCAAATGGGGTTAAGTGGCTTGCCCAAGTTACACAGCTAGGAAATTATTAAGTGTCTGAGGTGAGATTTGAACTCAGGTACTCCTGACTCCAGGGCCGGTGCTCTATTCACTGCGCCACCTAGCTGCCCCCAAAACCAAATTTCTTGTAACAAATTTTCAGTCAAACAGAATAAATTCCCTCACTGGTTGTTTATTAAAATATAATTATCTTATTCTAGTAAATCCATTGGCTTTCAAGGATGGGATGTTTCATCCTCAGTCTCCTGGAATCATACAACATATTATATTGATGATAGCTCTTATAGCTTTCAAATTTGTTTGTTTTTCCAATATCGTTGGTATTATATGAATTGTTCTCCTGTTTATTGATTTCATTCTTAAAGACTTTATAAAAATCTTCATAAAGACTTTTATGAAATCTTCAAATTTCTGGATTTTATAATATATTTTATATAATTTTATATAATTATATATGATATATTATATAATTTTATAATTACAATATTAAACTATAAATTGTTACACTATGCTATAATGTATATGATAATAATATACTATCTTATATGTTAATAATACACCAATCTCACCCCTCAAAATCTTGAGGTTTAGGGGCGGCTAGGTGGCGCAGTGGATAAAGCACCGGCCCTGGAGTCAGGAGTACCTGGGTTCAAATCCAGTCTCAGACACTTAATAATTACCTAGCTGTGTGGCCTTGGTCAGGCCACCTAACCCCATTTGCCTTGCAAAACCTAAAAAAAAATCTTGATGTTTGGAAGTTTTTGATCTAAGAAAATAACTGAAAAAAAATGATTTTCTATTATGTTCTCCATTTAGTGGTTATATCAGTCTGGGCATTTTTTGACTTTTGTATACTTCAGGCAAATCTAATTCCAGAAGTTGAAAAGAAGGTTCCAAACTCCATTTCTAGAGAATCCTCTTCTAGGAGTTCCCTATGTTGATGAAATTATAAATCTCATCCTTATCCCTTGCTTTTAAAGCATATTAACATATTAAAAGCAGGTATAAGAAGTAGCTTGAGTGAACTGAGGAAATAAGGGATAATAGAAAGTATCCTGGCCTGGGAGTGAATAGTCCTGGTTTCTAATTCCAACACTGTCCTATGTACGGTATTTGGCCTTGGTCAAGTTCCTTTTCTTTCTAGACCTCAGTTTCCTCATCTGTAAAGTGCTAGGGGTTAAGGGAAAAGTTTGAATATATTGATATGTAAGATCTCTTTTGACTCTGTCACTCTAAAATTTAACCATTTTATCAGTGAGCCAGTTATTGTAGGAGAGTTAATGTCTGAGTTTGAAAAGATGGTGGGAAATAGAAATGAGGGTTAAGAGAATGAATAGTCAAAGAAAAGGAAAAGAGAATTATAGGTTATATAACCAGAGTTGAAATGAATACCAGAAGCAATGTTCTCCTTTTACAAATGGGTAAATAGGGGATCAGAGAGGTTATATGAGTTGCACAAGGTCACATTAGTAGTAAGAGCCCAGCAGTGCAGCAGATGAGAGGTGGATAACTCTCCTATTGCATGAGAAGGCAAGAAACGGCTCAGAGAAATACTCACATAACTGAGACAATTTGAAATGATCAGATTCAAGTGAACATTTTGCACAGCTTCAACATTATTGTAATTAACAGCAGCTATAAAACACTTAGCTGCTCTGAGCAAAATTTCAAAGGACTCATCATGAGATGAGATCCATATCCAAAGTCGATTGAGAGAGAGAGAGAGAGCTGATGAACTTTGAGTGTAGATTTAAACATTTTTACTTTAATTTTTCTTGCTGTTTTTTTCAACAAGACTAATATAGAAATATATTTTGCATGACTTTACAGGTATAATGGACATTTTATTGCTTGCTCCCTGGATGCATGGGGGAAGGAGCTGAAAGGAGGAGAGAGGGTTAAAAACGTTGTAGTAGTTAGCAAAATGACAGGACAGATATCATCCTAGGAAAATCCTGAAATTTGCCTAACCAGTCCAGTTTCTCATTTCCACTAGGTCCCATAAATCACAGGAAGTAAAAAAGGAAGGGTTAAATAGTAGGCTAAATCTTTCAAAAATTCTACCAGAAGATATCCAGATAGAACTTACTCTCTTGGGTTGGAATCAAACTGGAAAAGGCTACAGAAAACAACATAAAAATAAATATGAGACTGAAGAGGGCACTTGGACTCTCATTCCTCCTTGGGAGTTGAAGTTAATCCAGTCCCTTGATTTGTTTTCCATTATCATTTTGGAAAGGCTCCCCAATGATATTCTAATATGTTTTGACTCTCCAGAACAATATTACGGCATCGCCTGCAGGAAAGACTCTCTGTCATTGCTAGCTTTAATTACTGCCCTATGGTTATAATCAAAGCAAGTTCACTCCATGTTCCTCCCTAGCAGTATTTTTCTTGCCTTTGTTCATACATTTCCCATTCCTATAATGTGACCTATTCATAGACTTGACCACTTACTCCTTCATATGTCTCTATTTATTTATGCTCTGGACAGAGGTTGGGAAGATATGAACATTCTACCTCCTTTACTCCAGAAAGGAAGACCACAAAGTATCAGATTATCCAAGATTGTTATTATCATGCCAAGATTATTCAAGGTAACCAGTTTAGTAGTCTAAAGAGAAAGAAAATTATAGTGGAAATCAATTGTCCCTTGATTTAAGGACTGAGACATGTCCAGTAAGGAGGTTTGATCTATTCCCGAGACTTGCATTCCAAATATGGCAGAGAGCCTGAGAAGCCTCTTCAGACATAATGACTATTACTCTTTGCTGGTGATGTCATGGAAAGAGTGTTTGGCATAGTGAGAAGACTTGAAACAAGATCACATGAGGAACATTTGAAAGGTCTGTAGATGTTTACTCTGGAGAAGAGAAATCAGCATAGGGCTGGAATCATGTTATTCTTTGGTCCCTTTGTGACCGACAATAATTTCTAAAGAGTTTGGCAAACAAGGAGTCAGAGTGATCCACAAATTAGAAAATTGGCCACAGACAATTGAAAGTTGTAACCTAAGATAACCACCATAAAGTTAAATATGTAGATGGGATGATAATAATAATGAAAACCATTGAGAGATAATGATGGTAATAATTTGTTGTTCAGTCAAGTTTAAGTCGTGCCTGACTCTTTGTGATCCCAGTTGGGGTTTTCTTGGTAAGGATACTGGAATGATTTGTCTTTCCTTCTGCAGCTAATTTTATGAATGAGGATATTGAGGCAAGCAGAATGATGTGACTTGCCCAGGATCAAACAACTAATAAGTGTTTTATTCATTCATTCATTTATTTATTTTTAATTAATGTAATAAAACAAGATAATAGTATAATAATATAATAAAAACATCATTGCATATGAAACTGTAAATTTATTTTTATTAGCTTGTAATTCCTTTTAAATATACAATAATTTTAGCATGCAAATTTCTTTTTTCCTCCTGTCCCCACTCTAGAGATGGCTGCCTTTCATATGGCCTTTATAATTAATTTAAACTCAGGAAGATGAGTCTTTCTGACTCCTTTCTAGTACTCTGTCATGCCATCTAGTTGCCCAAAAGTAGATAAATAGTTGGCACAGTCAATAACATTAGTCTAGAAGTCAGAAAGGGCTGAAATCCTGCCTCAGTCCTTTCCTAGTCGTTTGACTACAGACTCTAGAAAAATACTTTAACCTTCTTGAGCTTCAGTTTTCTCACCTGTGATATCAGAATAATGCTAGCATCTTCTCACAGAGTTATTATGAAAGTCAAGTCAGATAGCATTTAGTTATTAGCAAAATAGCTTTAGTAAATAACATATACTAATTATCAATAAAAATGAGTAAAACACTTTAAAAAGAGAGTTAAATCAAAATTTGGTATTAATAACAATGAGGTATAGGAATGGTTTCAAGTTATTTGAGTCCACTGAAAAGCACATTAAGCAACTACTTCATCCTTTGGAAACTTTGTCCAAAAATATAGAAATGTCATTTGGATTCAATAAGTGTAAAATTCTTACTGGGTGCCAAGGTAAAATGAAGTCAGACAGGTTTGAGATTGAATCTAGAGGTCAGTTGAACCAATGGATGAAGGGTATCCTTTCAAATGCTATGGTATTCTCTAGGAAAGAAACATTGAACATAAACTATTGAGAAAAATTTTGAGGCAACATATGTTAAGAGACTTCTGACTGATTTAATTGCCATCCAGAAGTGAAAGCTTAATAGGAAGGATGCATTTAGAACAACTGACTCCCATGCATTACTTATATTATACTATTTAATTTTTTTAAAAGGTGAAATATATGACAACTGATATAGAAAGCATCCAAATAAAAACCAGTTCTATACAACCCATGTAAACTTTTGGGCATACTAATCCCAACTTTTACTGTCACTGAAGAATTTGGTTCTAAGGGTTTGTCTATATTACTTCTTCATGGCTTTAGGAGCATCCTTAAAAGTATTGGAGGGCATTTCTCTACTGGTAAGTTTGACTTAAATGCCCATCAATGTGCTTCACTATAAGATGTTTACTTGAAAATTATTTAATCAGTAATTTCGAATTACTTCTAGAAAAAAAATTAAGGTAATGCAATAAGAACAGTAGATTAAATTCACCTTGCACTCCCCCAACCCAAAAGCCTGTGATATACTCTCCCATAAATATATGAGAGTTCAGAGGAAAATGAGTTCAGTTTTGAGAGTGCATATGGTAAAAGGCTAATTCACAGATCCTGATGGCTGTAAATTTTTTCTCCTATTCATAAAGTGCTCAAGAAGATCCCTTTAAATATGGTGAATCTGTGTTTATATGTTTTTGGCTTATGATACAGACATAAATATCAGATGATCTATGGAGACAGGACACCAATGGAAAGATAACTAGGAATCAGGAAACCTAACCAAGGTTGTAGCCAAGGTCTCTCCTTCCCCCCCCCCAAATGTGTGTTAGAAAATCATCCTTGCTCCAACTCTTTGCATGAATATTTTTTCAAGTCCCTTTGAAATTTATAGATAATCATTGGAATATATCCAGATTTCCTTGACTTATCAAAACACAATTTGTGAACATCATTATTGCAGTTCAAAGAGCTTGTCATGTCCTAAAACTGCCAAAGGTCTAAAACTAAAATTAATTGAGCATCATATTCTGTACTTTAAATGAAATGGGTTTGAGTCATCTCATCTACCTGCAATGTTGAGGAAATGCTGGGTTTGTTACACGCATTTCAACAATTATAAACAAATTAACATTTTCTCATCAAAAAAGAGGAAGATTTTGAGATTCTCTCAAGATACATAATAAGGAGCTGAAAATATATAGAAATAATTTTGAAAAATTACACTTACTTTAAAAATCATATCAAAGGCAGACAATGGGTACATTCTGTTGGATCAGCTGAACACAATCAAAAGTGTTTTTTTTTTCTGAATGGGATCTTTGAAACCGTAAAGATTCAACAGTATAATCAAAAGACATTTTCATGAATAACATTCACACAAATTCAAAAACCAAAGGAATGTTTAACAAATGAATATCTTTGATTATCGAGAGGAGTTTATGGGAACAATATAGTATAAGGTTTCAGTGATTAGAAATCAAAGAAAAGTTAACCTTAATGGTCTAGAAGTATGGAAATATGGACTGATTGATCAACACAGATTATATAAGGCAATGGTAGTTCCACACAATATTACAGGTTATAAAAATTTAGTATCTAACAAATATCTTGAAATATTCAATCAAATAGCCAGAATAATATGTTAGAAACTTGTTATGATACAAACCTAGAAGATGACAAAATCCTCAGGCTACAAATATAGACTTCAAGCTAAGCAGGAGAATTCAATAAACTTTACTGCAGTTGGAGTAAACTCACAGATACATGTTATGTCCATAACAAATATTTGAAGGGAATATTTTTAATTGATTTGTCCTATTGAATAGTCTTAATTTTCTAACATAAAATAAAATACTCTCAAAATATAGGAACCCATGATGATCAACCTTAATGGACTTGCTCATTTCATCAGTGCAATAATCAGGGACAATTTTAGGATATCTGCGATAGAGAATACCATCTATGTACAAAGAGAGAATTGTGGAGTTTAAATAAAGACCAAAGACTATTATCTTTCATTTTAAAAAGTTATATATTATGTAATTTTGGGATGGAGAGATTAGTATCTTTATTTTGTTTGTGCAACTCTGTTTGGATTCTACTCCACAGAATCTCATCCCCCTTTCTAAAGAAATTGGTCACCCAAAATTTCATGACCATGGGGAGTGACTCAGTTTTGCTTATTCACTTTCTTTCAAAGAATTTTGTAATTCAAAGAACATTGTACTTATAATTAGGGGACATAGATTGGAATCTAGAGTATGCTGGAGAGTCTTTAACAACTGTCTCTGGGGAAAAATGGTCTCAGAACATGCTTTTATGTTTAGTATGGATCATAGCATTTTCTCCACAACTTTCTTAAACCTAGATGATCAACAAAATGATAAATCAAGTCCAGATGCATAGTGTTTCACTTTCAGATGTCTTTCACACTAAAAATTTAACACTGGACTTTCCCAAGTCTTTTTGATCTGATTCCAATACACCCTGGTTGGAATTCTAACCCCAGTGTTTACTTTATATGTTACCACAGTCAAGTCACTTCACCAGGTTTTTCTCTCTCATATTAAAAATGAAAAAATTGACCAGAATTATCCTTGTTTCTCCTAGTTCTACAACTTGCTCCCTGAGTGAGAAAAAAATTGAAAAAAAATCATGAATTATTGCCTATTTAGATAATAAGGGAAGCAATTGGGTAAGAAAAGCAGTTCTTTTTCATTTTTGTTTTGGTTTTCCTTATAATAAAAGAGAATTCTGGAGTAAATCCAATGATACCAAATACTTGCTTCAAATTTTGAGTGAGAACTACAATTAGGTCATATTCATACATAAATCAGCAATTTGTTAGTTTTGCTGATAAGCTGTGGGTAGTTAAGAAATGCAACTGTATTTGGGTTTCCCAAGTATGTGTATTTCACAGGGCTTTTAGTTTCATATCAGGCATCCAAACTCCTATAATACTTTTATATAATAGGTGGGGGGTTACTAAATGTTTTTCTCTTGTGATCTTCTAACTCTGAGAAGCACACTATTTTGTTCAGCTTACAGATGAGGAATTCTGAATTTCAGAGAGTGGAAGCGATTGCCCCATGGTCACACAGTTAGTTGATATTCCACACTTGTAGAATTCAAACCAAACTACCACTCTTTTTCTCTTATTCAGGGATCCTATAATGTCTGTGGATATATATACATATATATATATATATATATATATATATACCAGCATTCATGTAAATTCATATACATGCATAGCTATATAAACATATCTATCCATATATATATATATATATTTCAGTATAATTAAATTTTTTCATAAAGTATATATTTTATTTATGCATTTAAAGCACTTTTATGAAAAAGAATCCTTAGATGTTACCAGACTTCCATAGGGATCCATTATGCAAAAAGTTAACTCCTATTCAACAGTTGTCTATCAACACTGAATATCAAACTAAAGAATAGGAATCCAAAGCTTACCATTAATACTAGAATTCAAGTCATATTAGTAATAAGTAGCCTACCCAATAGCATTTCCTTTCTTACTTGCCTTGAAATCAGGAGGGTAGGAGTTTGAATCTGGTCTCAGACACTCGACTGTTATTAGCTATGTGTGACCTTGGGCAAGTCACTTAACCCTGACTGCCTCACATCCAGTTCCATCTCTAGGTCTCTTGATTCTTATCTGGTCACTGGACCCAGATGATTCTGGAGGGGAAGGTGAGGTTGATGATATTGCAAAGCACCCCTTCACTCAAATCCAATTCATATGCTTGTCATGGTATCACCTTCTTGATAGTGTGTTCTTCTTTGAAAATGAAGAACAAAAAACATTATATTCTAGAAAATTGCAAAGACCCAAATTGATATCTTCTTATATTCTAGGTCTTCTTGCCCTTTCTTTGACTATATGGCAGTATGAGGTAGTGGGGAAAATCCCACTGGATATGGAGTCGGAATAAGAGGTATATGAATCCCTGCCACTTGTTATTTGCATTAACTTGGGCAAGTTTTTTTTTCCTCATCTGTAAAATGGACTTAAGAATCTGAAAGTTACCTTCTACCTCTAAATCCTTTGTTTGTTTTTGTCATCTGGTTAGATGGAGAACTTGGTGTCATGCTAACAACGTCAGCATTATAAGGAAGCTAGGTAATTGGTTACTTACCTATGTTGTGACATTTTATGGACTGACAATATACGCCCCCCCCAATCTCACTTATCTCACTTAACTTCCTAAATCCTATCATTCAAGAGTCATTTTGTATGAGTGTTAATAACTGCTCTATCATCCAGAGTCCTCTGTTTTAAAGGAAATTGCTTTGAGAAGAGTAACATTTTGAGATCTATAAACCAACTCCATAACAATTTGTGGAAGAGATCGCTAAGCACAAAGTCCTTCATGGGTGAAATGGGGCATTGAAAAGGTTGCTTAATCCCTCTGGATCTTTTTCCTCATCCAGAAAATGGAAGGATTATATAAGATGATTTCTAAGTTCCCTTCTATGTCTCTATTGTAGTATTCTATCCTTCCCATGGTTTGGACAGAAGATGGTCATGGTACCAGTAAAGTAGAAAGTTTTGTCAACAGGGGAGATAAAGGTAGGAGAATTATTTTTTTTTATTTCATAGCTTTGTTTGGGACCAATCCCAATATCATTCATACAAATTTTGTACAAATTCTCAGGTGAATGGGCCATATTTGCTTTTTTTATATACTTCTGTAGTAATATTATCTTTTCTCCTTTTTTTGCTGTTTTTTCCCCCAAATTCTGTATTTTTATGGGGCTCTTAGGTTCTTGGAATAGTTTTCTTATAATTCCTGTGAATTAAGTAATGCAGGTATGAAATATTCCCATTTTACTGATGAGAAAAACCAAAACTGAGGGGAAGTGACTTGTTAACAGTGATATGGATAACATCAGAAGGAGGATTGTACCACTGTACCACAACTGGGGCTCTTTACTTCAGAATATAAACTTAAGAGCAAAACATACAGGTGGTACTTAAGAGATACCCTTTGAATTGAATCTACCATTGAGGCAAATTTTTAGATTGGGAGGCCCTCATGTAGCCAAAGTGACTTTGTTGTTTAAAAGAGGCATCACTTCTCACCTCAAAATATTCTTGTTGATTTGCAGAGCCTGAACCTAAATTACCCTTAGTTTTCTGGGTATTTTCCTCTTCATCCAGATAGGTTGACCTCCTTTCTATACATAGGAGGAAGAATAAGGTAGTAAACCCCTGAGACAAAAGAATAAAATGAGGCATATCATCTCTACTTTCTTTCTATTGCTGATTTCCCTAAATAGCATAACTTAAAACACTATATATATGAATTGATATTGCTATTATTATTTCAGAAATCTCAGGTTCCCTAGTCTTGGCTTAGAGATTTTGTTCAGAATGTTCTCTAACAGCTAATCTCTAGAGAAAAATAAATGATGTCTGCAGACAAGAATGCAAATCGTGGAAATCCCCCTTTGGAATGATGTTCCATATTGACAGCCCAGTCCGATTTGTGCCTACATATTTTTTGACTGGGCAGCTAGGTAGTTTAGTAGACATAGCATTAGACTAGATTTGAAAAGATCTGCATTCAAATCCGGATTCACACACATAGGCTGGTCAAGTCACTTAACCCTATTTGCCTTAATTTCTTATCTGTAAAATAGAACTAGAGATGGAATAGCAAACCACTCCAATATCTTTCCTAAGAAAAACCCAAAAGGGGTCATGAAAAGTCAAACTTGACCAAGAAACATTTTGTGAATTACTGTCAGTGGTTGGGAGGTTCTGCAGGAGAGGTAAAAACAAAATGGTAAGGTAAACCTGTGCCCAGATGTTGAATCAGAACTCTGTCTAGTTGGATATTAAGATTGACTTTGAGGCACCTCACCTTTCTGAGGGGGAGAGAGAGAAGACTAGCTAGTACTGGGGCCCAATACAGAAGGATAAAGTTGGTTCCTTGGTGGAATAAAATCAAAAGGTCTTGGATATCACACAGTTCTTACATAACATCTCAAGGATCATTAGTAAAAACAGCATCAGAACCACATAGCTAGAGGCTTTTTTTATTATATGCTAGCTCAGAAGAGGGAAAAAGTGGTTGGCAGAAGACTAACCTTCGTCAACTACAAGATGTTTTGAAAAACATGCTAGGACATTTGATCTGACCAGATTTTTCCCAGATGAATTCTCAAGTAATATTTCATCCCTAGCATATTGCAGTTTTATCAGGGTGTTTTTTTTAATGAGATTCTGGAAAATGCTTATTCTATACAATGCAATCCAAAATTATTTGGTTTAAGTAACAGTAGCAGGATGTTCTCTGTTTCTTCATCTGGCCTTTAATTTCCCAGGACCTGATTTCTATTGGGAAGAGAAACTGACTCTGAAGTAACCACTATCTTGCTAAATATATTTGAATATGCTGAATCAGTTTTGATCTACTATAAGTTCTCTCTCTGGTGTGTTGAAAATTAGGATCAATTATTATAAAGGTCTCAAATACAAGGAAAGAAATACCATCCAGATGTCCTCTTCTTATCTTAGTGGTCTCCGTACCAACTTCCAGAAATATTACCAAGAGATGCAGTAGGGTATAGTGGAAATAGTAATGAATTTAGAGGTAGAGGATGTAGGTTCAAATCCTATTGCTACCATTAATAACCTGAATGATCTTTGGGAGCTTCCTTAGTTTCCTAATTTGTAAAATGAATGTGTTGGATCTGGTTGGTTGATTGTTGTCCTTTGTTGACCAACATGACATCCCTATGTTAGAATCAAGTTACAGTGTGCCTGACTGTGAGTGATCAATCCAAGACAAGCTCAGAATACTCTACTATAGAGCACAAAGACTTCATTTGAACATTTTTGATGAATTCTCTAAATTTTCCCATCTCATGTTTCTTTTAAGATATACCAATTCTGTTTTGCTTGCAGAGCACAACACTTTTTCTGATAAAGACACACCCTTCTGGGTAGTACTATGCCAGTGTCTCCCATGTCCTGAAATAAATTCCAAACTTCTTAAGAGAGACCCTTTATCACTTTTTTGAACTACCTTCCATTTAAACCACTTGCCTTCAATGAGTTCTCCCATAAAAATAATCTTTTTGTTGAACATATGGTTGGCATTTGAACAATGTGGCCAGTCATAGTTGTGTTCTCTGTAGCAGAATTTGAATATTTGGCAGTTAAGTTCAAGAAACCACTTCAACATATGATATCTTCTCCTATCAGGTGATCTTCAGGATTTTCCTAATACAAATCAAATGAAAGCAATTGATTTTCTTGGCATGGCACTGGTAGATTGCCCAGGTTCTCCAGGCATACAAAAATGAGGTTAGCACTATGGCTCTGTAGACATTCAGTTTTGCAGTCACTCTATTACCTCTTATTTCTGCACTTTCCTTCAGAATCTCCCAAATGCTAAGCTACCTCTGGCAATATATACAGTAACCTTAATAACAACTTCTACATCCTTGGAAAGTATGCTGCTAAGGTAAGTGAACTTATTCATGATATTAAAAACATCTCTGTTTGCTGTAACTGATGGTTACATGTATGGATGGTATAGTACTGGCTGATGGAACAGCTATGTTTTCTTGGCTAATATTATCACTAGCAACAGAGAACTGATCCCTGCTTTGTGGCATTTCAGTTTCAGAGGCTTCAATGAGTGCACAATCATCTACAGACAAAAGATCATTCACCAACATTCCCTCCACTTTAGTTTTAGCCTTTTCAAGTGGAAGAATTTGCCATCAGTGGGTACCTGACCTTGATGTTAAGTTCATTCTCACTGAAGGAATTTGACAGCAAAGCTAAAACTGTCATGCTAAAAAGTATGGAAGCAACACACAGTTTTGTTTCACCCCATTGGTGATGAGGAAAGCACAAGAACATTCGTTATACATTATCTAGAACCTATATAAGCATGCTATCATAAAATTGGCTTACAAAATTTGTTGAACTTTTCTGGGCAACCAAATTTTGACATAATTTTTCATAAGCCTTCACTACTGACAGTATCAAAAGCCTTGTTCAGATCTACAGATTGTGTACAGGCCTCTATTTTCTTCCTGGCATTTCTCCTGGAGTTGTTGGGCAACAAACACCATTTTTGACTGCTCCTTGACCCATTTTGAAACCAAACTGGCTCGCAGGGAGGTGACCAACTTCCAGGTAAAGGATCAGCCTATTTAGGTGGATTCTCTTAATAATCTTGCCAACCATGACTAAGAAAGAAGATATTCCACTCTTTGTGATTGTCACAAGACAATCTGCTATTCCCTTTATCTTTATAGAGTTGATCAATGGAGGCATCCTTGAACTCCCTGGGAATAACCGCCTCTTGTCATATAACCTGGAAAATTTCAGTCAGTTTTTATATGAGCAATGGATCCCCCATCTTGCAAATCTCAACTGGGGTAGAATCAGTACCTTTGCCTCAAGAGCCTAATGGCATTCAAAAACCTCTTCTTCAGTTGAAACTTAAGCTAGAGACTAATTGACTTCAACTTGAGGTAAATGGGAAATGCTTCTGCAATGATCAATGACAGTGAATTAAGAACAATATGGAAACATTTAGTTCATCTTTCTAGGTTCATGTCCCTATTACTAATCAATGTGACTCCACTGAGAGGTTGAGATGTAGCATATGTCTTTGGTCCATAAATAGTCTTCAGGGCATCATCAAAGGACTTTGAATTTTACTATCTTCATAAAACTAAATTTCATCTACCTTCTTACTGAACCAAGAATCCTGTATCTCTTTAAGCTTTTCTCTACCATTCTGGCTCTAAATCTATGATCTCTGAACCTCATTTATAAGGAAACTAATGATTGTTGTTCAGTCCTTCAAGGTCTTTCTCTCTTCCATTATCTCTCGAAGTCTGTCTTGAGTTCATGTTCATTGTTCCCATGACACAAACTATCCTCATCCTCTTTTATCCATTTTTCCTTTTGTCTTCAATTTTCAACAATATTAGGACATTTTTAGAGGGAGTCCCATCTTCTCATTATGTATCCAAATTGTTTAAACTTCAATTTCAGTATTTGACTTTCCAGGAAATAGTTTGAATTCATTTAATTATTAATTGATTTAATATTATTATTATTCAGAAGACTCTCAAACATCTTCCCTACTCATGGCTTTATTTTACCTACTAGTCATTCAGGCATTATAAAATGGAAATCTTACTTGGTTATATTACCTTATCATCTCTAAAAACATTGACTTGCAAAATGAGAATTCCTAGAACAGAACTCTCCTGAAAAAAACCTTAGGCACTCTTCAATGTCACTCTCCCCATCATGGATACTCTTTTTTGCAAGACAGAGAAAAGGGACCAATCCATTATTTTTAGCGATTCCTGGGGGACTAGAGGGAGGAAGTAGATATGAGCAATGTTTCAAAATCAGGGGGATATTCCAATTCTTTAATCTAGGAGAATTGTATATCCTGGCATGAGCCACTGGGCAGTAGATAAAAAACCAACAATACCACAGGATCAGAGGTAGAAGGGACCTTAGAGGTCCCTTAGATAGAAAGAAAATGAGTCCTAAGGTTTCCAAAGTGGTAAATAGTAAGCCAAGATTTCTGCATATTTAAAATAAGGGGAATAGAACACAGGACCATGAAGGTCCTAAATCTATGATTTTATGATGTGCTCTGAGGTCCTCTTATGCCAGATACAACATGCTTTCCAATAGTGTGCTGGCCACTTCCCCAGTAACTCTGATTCCCGTGAAGATCTCTATCACCTGCATTTGGGAACTTTAAGTTCCAGTGATATCCATCTGAGCTCATCTTCTTATACTTTTCACATAATACTATAATGACTAAATGTTGGAAATTCTAATGTCTAGTCTATGATAAATACAGTTATGTTTTGGTAAACATGGTGATCATTCATCTCTATTCTGAAGAAGGATGGCAATAGTGAACTCATCTATGAAAAATTCTATGAACTGTCTTTGGGCTCCCCTTCCAAGAGGCCATGCCCAGTTATCTTCAAAAAAATATTCAGAATCAGATCCAAAACTAGGGCAGTGCCATATGGCTTTTCCTTGAGGGTACCAACATTTGTGGTTATTGAGTCATGTAAGTCATATCTTTATCTTTGTGACCCAATTTTGAAGGTTTTCTTGGCAAAGATTTTGGAGTAGATTGCCAATTGCTTCTCCTGTTCATTTTACAGAATGAGAAATTGAAACATACAGGTTTGAGAGACTTGCTTAGGTTCACATTACTAGTTAATGTCTGAGGCTAGACTTGAACTCATAAAGATGAACCTTCCTGATTCCAAACCCAGAGCTCTATTCTCTGTATAAGCTGTTTTAAAGGTATGGAAATTTAGCAAGGGCAAAAACAAAGTCTAGTCTTCTGCATTCATCTAGGAGGTTCCCTTTTATATGCATGTGTGTGTGTGTGTGTGTGTGTGTGTGTGTGTGTGTGTGTGTGTGTGTGTATGAAGGGTACCAGAAAAAGCTGTTTGAATATCAGTCCAGAATACATATGACTATTATTTGTAACTTGTTGAATTTCTGGGATGACTCCAATTTTGTACTAGTTATGTCTTTAGAGGGCCCAAGGGTTTTGCATTTCCTTCATGAGTCCTTTAATTATTTTCCCACCTGCTGAGCAGGTATAACATTTCAATTATAAATAAGAAAACATCCTTGACTAGGAGTGTCTGCCATCTTCCTTATTGGTTCTTGGTCACTCTTTCCCAATTTTACTATATCCCCCTAACTCTTAGGGCAGCTCAAATAAGGGTTATCTTCCTTTCCATATACTGCAAAGGTGCCCATGTTGCTCTGAAACTTCTTTTTGTTTTTATCTCCAAATAAAAAAAATACAATTCTAGTCTTCTAGAACAGTTTAAGGGATTCTTTTAGATATTCCTTATTAAGGCAAAATCATTTGGAGAATTTTTTAGCATACAGTCCAGAACTCTTTAATGTTAAGTTTAGCCATAGTGAAATAGGAATTCCTATTGCTATAATATTCTTTAGGCAAAATGAAAAGCCTACATCATAACAGATGCTCCCTACATTGTCACACACTCCAAAGAGGGCTTTGGTTAAGAAGCATAGAAGGCAGAATGGTGGAAAGGCATAGAGAAAGGTATTTGTTTTAGAGCAAGAAGGCCTAAGTTCAGATCCCAGTTGAGATACTACCTGTGTGGTTTGGTACATCTAACCTTTCTGGATCTCAGTTCTCTATAAATGAGGTAATGGGATGTTTGGGGATTAAATTGCCTCTAAAGTTCCTTCTGACTCAAATTTATGATCCAATGAACCTAAGAAAATATGAAATTTGGATTTTTCCTATTATACTGCCTCCTGTGCCATTAGCCAAGAAACAGTATTCTTTAAAGTACATAAGCAAGGATGAGAGCATTTGCAAGCTTTTCTTGGGTTTTTGAGAAATATTCCAGTGCTGGGGCTTTCCATTTTGCTGTGCATAAGGGTCATGTCTTGAAGTCCATGAAATTCGTCAATGAGAATCTTTGATGCACAAAGGCTGGATCACTGTCCCTGTGTTGTGACTATAGAAAGAAAAGGTGACTATACTGTGAAATCAACATACACTCGATTTAAGCTGTGGTTTGACATCTATTCACAAATCACTGGGACAAGAGAGTCCTTAAAAATAGTGATGAGAATACTGCTATATAAAGAGCATCTAAATTATTGAGACCTCTGGTTATATTACAAAATATAGACACAAACTGAGAGGAAGACAAAATTGGGTATGACCAAACTTATCAAAAGGAAATCTCCAGATACGCTCAAATTTAAAATGAAAATACTTTAAAGTTACTCAAAGACCAGAAGTTGGAGGTTTTACAAGCAGAGAGAGTAAAGTTATCCCAGGATTGTTTGATTGATAGGGAATGGGATTTGGTGGCAGATGGGAAAGCAATTTCTGGGAACTAAAACTCAGATTGGCATATGGAATTGACCAAGGGGATTTCCTCAGTTATTCTTCTTTCTAATGCCTGAAAATACAAGATTCTGCATATGCCAGAGGAAGGAAAAAAACTATCCAGACCTTCATTCTTCTAATTGTGTTCAAACATTTTAGTAGCTCACAAGACTTAGAAGAAAAGAAACATATTTCTTTAGTACCAACTATATAGGAGACACTGCACTGTCCTTTAAAAAAAACAGATATTGCTATCTCATTCAATCCTTACAACAACCCTTTGAGATAGTTGCATCTTTTATCCTGATTTCATAGTAGAAGAAACTGAGACAAACAGGTGAAGTGACTTGCCCAGGTCACAAAAGTTAGTAAATGACTAAGGCTGAATTTGAACTCATATATAAAGAGATTTGCCTATAATTACACAAATAGGATTATTAGACCCTTGATTCTAAAGTAGATCTCCTGACCCCAAATGCAATTATCTTTCTATTCTATCACAGTAATTCTCAGAATTACAGAATATCAGTTTTGGAAAGCACCAAATTGGTCCTCGAATCCAGAATCTCACTCAGCAAAGACCTTTAAGCAGTTTTCAAACTTCTGCTTAAAGACGTCCATGGCCTGTGTCCTCGGCTCCCCGGGCCCGCCGGCCGTGGGCCTCCTCCCCGTGCCCACTATGCCCAGAGCGGGCCATGCTGAGGCTCTGGGCAGTGCTCCCCAGAGTTGCCTCGGGTGTCCTCGGCTGCGGTGGTGCCTGCCGCCTGAGCACTGCCACGTTCTACACCATCAAGTGGGCAAGACTGGCGTGTTCCCCACCTGGAGTGAATGCCAAGCACAAGTGAACCCATTTCCTGCTGCTCGGTTCAAGAAGTTTGCTACTGAGGATGAGGCTTGGGCCTTTGTCCGAAATACTTCAAGCCCTGAACCTACAACAGAGCAGACAAAAAAAATGCAACACAGAGGACCCCCAAAGTGAAACCAAACAAGAGACCCTGTGAATCATCAGATGAAGACGAGCCTTGCAAAAAAAAAATATTGCAAAACAAGATTGTGAACCTTTACTTAGCAAAGATAAATTTTCTTATATGGGAGATGCAACCATGGGTTTACACTGATGGCTGCTGCTCCAGTAATGGGAAGAGGAAAGCAAGAGCAGGCATTGGTGTTTATTGGGGACCAGGCCATCCCCCCCCCTTAAATGTAGGTGAAAGACTTCCTGGGAGACAGACAAATCAAAGAGCAGAAATACATGCTGCCTGTAAAGCAATTGAACAAGACAAGAGTCAAAGCATCAGTAAGCTGGTTCTCTACACAGATAGTATGTTTACTATAAATGGTATAACGAATTGGGTTAAAGACTGGAAGAAAAATGGCTGGAAAACAAGCACAGGAAAAGATGTGATTAACAAAGAAGACTTCATTAAGCTTGATAAACTTATTCAAGGCATAGACATTGAATGGATTCACATTCCTGGTCACTCAGGGTTTCCAGGCAATGAAGAAGCTGATAGATTAGCAAGAGAAGGAGCTAAAAAATTTCAAGATTCAACTTAGTATAATTTTTAAAATCTAATTAAAGAGCAAACCAAGTGAAAAAAAAAAGACTTCCATGAAGGAACAATAAATAGTTTCCCTGAGTAATGTGTTCCATTTGGGGAGAGGTCTAATTGTTGCCAACATCAAAATTGAATTTATCTCTTCGTGACTTTCAACTGTCATTCATTGGTCCTAGTTCTGCCTACTGAAGCCAAACAGAAAAAAAAGTTGGATCCCAATTCCATTGAATAGCCCTTTAAATATTCAAAACTCTGTAGCGTGCCCCTACTAATTCTTCTCTTCTCCAAATGAACCCTTCCCAATCCCTTCAGTAGATCTCCCTTCCCGGAAATCTCCGCAGCATATGAATCTTGTCATTCACTCGTTTTGGTCATGTCTAAATCATTGTGCCCCATTTGGAGTTTTCTTGACAAAGATACTGGAGGGATTCACTATTTCCTTCTCCAGCTCATTTTGCAGATGAGGAAACTGCAGGAAGAAGGGTTATGTGACATAACCAGACTTAAGTGTCTGAGTTTAGATTTGAACTCAGGTCTCCCTGACTCTAGGTTTGGGGCCTATGCATTGAGCCATCCAGATGCCCCACAGAAGATCTTAGCTGTCCACAGCATATGAATGTCCTTTTAAAAGCTTGTTAACTGGAATCAAGCACATCATTCCAGATGCAGGGTGACCAAGGTGAATCACAATTTCATCTTTCTTGATTTCTTTTCATCTTATGGAGATTGGTAGTGCAGTGAAGAGAGGGTTGGACCCTTCCTGTCAGGAAGACCCAAGTTCAAATCTTACCTCTAACATATACTACCTATGAGAGCCTGAGTAAATCTTCAAGTCCAGAAACCCACAAACAAGGCTGGGACCATGTTTGATGAATATTACAGAACTGGGAATTTCCATTTTGCTTTGGATGAGGGTTGTGTCATGAGATAATGAAATTTGTCAATCAATAAGAACCTTCTTTTAAGTACAGGGACTGGGTCGCTGTTTGCCTTGGTTTCTTCAATTGTAAAATGGAGGTAATGAAACTCCTTACTTTCCAGGGTTTTTGCTAGGATAAAATGAGATAATATTTCCATCAGCAGAATCATCATCATCACCATCACCCATAGAGGCATCTAGGTGCTCAGTGAATAGTGCACCAGATTTGAAATTAGGAAAACTCATCTTCATTAATTCCAATCTGGTTTTTCTTACTAGCTGTGTGGCTCTAGGCAAATCACTTAACTCCATTTTCCTCAGTTTCCCTAACTGCAAAATGTGCTGCAGAACGAATGACAAGTCCCTCCAGTATTTTTGCCTATCATTAAGATTCAGACTTGACTAGAAAATGACTGAACAAAATTATTACCTTATTTTTTATTTATTTTTTCTAGGTTTTTGCAAGGCAATGAGGTTAAGTGGCTTGTCCAAAGCCACACAGCTAGATAATTATTAAGTATCTATGACTGGATTTGAACTCAGGTATTCCTGACTCCAGGGCCGATGCTCTATCTACTGCACCACCTAGCTGCCCCTTATCTTATTTTTATAAGGCACATTTGTAGAATACTCAGCTCAAACATGTTTTTCTAAGAAAATCCTGATCCCTTGCACTAATGATATTCTCTTAAAAATTAACTTGTATTTTATTTATATTTTATTGATTAGTTTGGGGTTTGCTTGACAGAGATACTGGAGTGGTTTGCCATTTTCTTTTCCAGCTCATTTTGTAGCTGAGAAAACTAAGGTGAGCAGGGCTAAATAACTTGCCCAATGTCACACAACTAGTAAATATTTGGGTTTGGATTTGAACACAGGTTCATCTGTCTCCAGGGCCATATGTAAATGTGTGTGTGTGAATTCACTTAAGAAGCACAAAGATCAAAAATGAATAATCTCTGGTCTCCAGGAGCTCATATTTTATGAGAGGAGAAACTTTATAATCATTCATATATAATGATGATAATGATGTTTGTCCTTTGTTCTTCAAGAAGACAAAGATATCAGGAAGATCATGCTATGAAAAGCAAATGAATTGGATTTAAGTGAGGGTGTACTGTGCTAAGTCACAAGCCTCACTTTCTCCTTTGAAACCATCTATATTCAATGGTCAGATATAAATCAGGATGACTGGAGGTTGCCCTGGATTCAAGACAATCAGGGTTAAATGACTTGTTCAAGGTCATGCAGCTAGTAATTGCTTGTAAGTACTCTGGTCATAAAGAGAAAAGCCAGATGGTACTTGATCTCAAAACTTTTATGTTCTAATCAGAGGAGAAAATGCACTAAGGTGGGATCAGTTATAGAACTGATAGAAAGGTCTGTGGTCCAGTGAGAGCAGCTGCATGCCAGATGGCAATGACCTTCTACATCTGGAGGACATAATGATGCAGCAGCTGCTATGGCCCAGTTGTCTACCATCTTCCTGAGAAAGAATTTGATCTCTGAGTGCCAGTGAGAGTTGAAACTCAGCCTCAGTGATGGGTGGACCTGGGCTTCTGTTAACTCATTGATTAATTTTCTACTGCATATAAGTCATGGTACCAGAATACAGGGGGATCTGGTGCATTTTATGTACCTAAATTCTGAAAAAAATATAAATAACTCACATTTACCCAAAAAAAAAACCCCTTTAATATCTGTAATGGTTGTTCTCATAACAACGAGTTATGCATGAATTCACATATGTATGCATGTGTTTTATACATATATGTACATATGTATATATCTTTCTCATCAGTTAGATGGAGTAATAGAGCATAGGACTTAGAGTACGGGAGACCAGAGTTCAGATTCTGTCTCTTGTCATTTAAGTTGTCCTTGAAGGTTTACATGGGACTTCCTTAGCCCTTATTTATTATCTGTGTGTACCTGGTACCTTTTTGCCCAACTCCTTGAATTTAACTGCTTAGCATATATTTTAATTTTAATATTAATATATGTTTTATTTTTTTTTTTTAGTTTTTGCAAGGCAATGAGGTTAAGTGGCTTGCTCAAGGCCACACAGCTAGGTAATTATTAAGTGTCTGAGGCCGGATTTGAACTCAGGTACTCCTGACTCCAAGGCCAGTGCTCTATCCACTGCACCACCTAGCCGCCCCATATGTTGTATTTTTATATCTACTTCTTGTCTTCCTTTTTAGACCATGACCTCACTAAGTAAAACTTATTCCATTCTTGTTAGTTGAATCTCCTGTCCCTGGAACATAATACATGCTTGATAATTGTTAAAATACAATAAAAATATATAATTTGTATGTGAAAAGTATGTAAATACAAGCTAAAAATTCTCTGGAGCCCAAATTTTCTCAACTGGAAAAAAGGAAGGGCTCAGATTAGAAGATTTTTTTTAAATTCCTTTTGGCTCCAAATCCTACAATCCTATGAAGTCAAGAGAGCAAAGATTTGGTCATGTTCACCCAGATAATAAGGATCAGCCAAAAGATTGAGTGCTAGATCACTGGAAACCTAAGATTGGAGCCCTGGTCTCCATTTGACCACCTTGTCTTTCCAGTCACTGTCCGCAGTCATGGGGTCTATCGTCCCTTGTCTCTCATTCTACAAGAGACCAGTCTCTTCATTTTCAAGGACTCCACCTAGGGTTCAAGTCCCTTTAATGCTTCTGAGGATAAATTTCAGGGTTTCTATGAACTTAGATGAGAATCAATATAATTGATTTCCTTTGTAATATCTAACTGTTAATCCTAGCTATCATAATCCTATGTGATAGCTAGCCCCTAAGGATTAAAATTGACCTAAGACTTTTGGGGCACCCTGTATATAGTATTACAAAAGGAACTCATTATTGTATTAAAATTTAAAAGCTATTAGAGGTTATAATATTATGTCAAATATTTTAATTATAGCAATTATTGTAAAGCTTTAATATCTATCAAAGCTTATAGTTAGCATTTTAAAATTTTTCTTTTATATCAAACAATTAAAACAACTATTTCATAATTATAATTAAATTTTAAAACATCTTAATTGTTCTGTTAAATCTGTTTTGAAATTGTTTGTGTATTTTAAACAATTTAAAACAAAATTAAATTTTTAAAAGTTATTATATGACAGCTTTTAACTACCAAAACTTGAAGCTATAATAAGGCTTTCAGGAAGTCTGCAGTTTACTTTGTTCTCATTTTTCTGAGAAGGGGTTCATCAGTTTCATAAGATTCCCAAAGGAGTCCATGGTACAAACACTCCTATTACTGTATATAAAGGTACCAGGACTAAATTTAATGTCTCCAGGATGCTGGAATTCACACTGTAGCCTCAGTTGCTAAGGGTTCATGGTATTATCATAGGTTTAAAACTAGAAGAATCTTTTAGGTTCATCTATTCCAATCTCCTTATTTTACAGATAAGGAAACTGAGGCAGGAAGGGTAAAGTAGCAGGGTCAGCTTTGGATGAATCTGATGAGGCCAGGCTCATTTTTTTCCTCCTACATCACAGTGCCTCATCTCAGCATCAGGATGAAGTCGGCCCATCAGGAACAAACAGCTGTTGGGAGCCTAGGCTTTTCCTGGCAGGTCTGGGCGGGGGGCCCAACTGCTGTCTTGGACCAACTCCTAAAAGGGGTGGGATGGATTCTGCTATTCCAGATGCTGGGGTGGGAATGGAAAGTGTGAGAAGGTTGGAATACAAATTGCTCCTGTCACCATCTTGAGGGATCATAGAGCTGGAAAGAAACTCTTATCCAATCCATAGAAACTGAGGACCCGGGAGGATGTGGATTACTCCAAGTTCATCTATTTGACCAGTGGCAGAGTGAGGATTTCAATCCAGCCCCTCTGATTCCCAATTCTTTCTGTATGCTCTGATAAGTCACCTTCCTCCCCTGTTCCATGGGGTGATCGTGGACAGGGAACACAAGGAGAAGTAGACTGGGAGCACAGGAAGACATAGCTTTTAACCTGAAGCAGAAGATGCCTTAGAATAACATCCCATTGGATGTGACAGAACAAGGATGCTAAAAGACCAGTTCCTGGATACCTGAGCCCAAAGAGACGCCAGCTGCAGGTCCACATAAAAACTCAGGGAAGAGGATCGTTTTGATATCAGATGACAGCTGGGGAGTTGAAATTCTCTGGAGCAAAGGAATGTGCAAGTTGATTAATAAAGATGGAACACACATTGGAGGAGGGGGAATCAGACGTGGCCCTTCAGCTCCTAAGAAACCACCTGGAATACCATGCAAACATAGTCGTGCTTCTGCATGGCATAGACGGGAAATGAAGAGCTGGAAGAGATGGTGAAGGTGGGAAAGGAATGGATCAGTGATCTCAGGTGTCAGTGATGTGAGCTTAGAAAAATGATGCTGCCATTAGCACAGGGAAAAGGTAAGTCAATGAGGATGAATGAACAGCGGATTGCAATTTTCTTCAGCCCTGTCACAGAAGCAGGGAAATCACCTACTAGAAAAGTCAGGTACCCCACTTGAAACCATGTACAATATAAATAAACAAGTCATTTTTTAAAGATCCATATAATCTCAGAGTTGGAAGAAACTATCTTGTCAATAGGGGTCAAGTTGTTTAATGATATTTGAGCAAGAATTCTCTCCGTCTCCCAAGCGATCTCCCAGTCTCTGGTTGAAAACTTCCAGGAAGGGCTAATTTCCAGCCCCTCCAGGCAGCTCTTTTGCTGTTGGACAGTTTGAATTGTTAGAAATTGTTTCCTTAGTATGACCCTGTCTACCTCTCCATAGCTTCCACCCACTACTCTGAGTTTTACCCTTTGAGGCCAAGGAGAACCAATCTAAATTCCTCTCTCACACAATGACCTTTCAGTGACTTGGGTTCAGCCATCATGTCACCTGGATCACTGCCACCCCTTCTCTAAGCTAAACATTCCCAGGTCCTTCAACTCAACCTCTTATAGCATGTCCTTTAATTTTTTCACCACACTCACCTCCCTTTTTTGGACATACTCTCTAGCTTGACAAAATCTTTACTAAAATGTGGTGACCACAACTGAATATAATTCTCAAAATATGCTCTAATTAAAGAACAGCCTCTTTTAAGATTACTTCTGTGGCAATACTTTTATCAATCCAGTTGTCCCTATCTGTATTCAGGGTACCCTGAGAACCTTCCACAGAGGGATCAAGGAACTTTGGAAGCATTTTCTTTTCTGGAACAATGAGATGGAGCAGTGGTTAGTGCACTGGGTATGGAATCAAGATGCCTCATCTTCCTGAATTCAAATCTGATCTATTTAGCAGCTGTGTGACTCTGGACAAGTCCTTTGACTCTCTTTGTTTCAGTTTCCTCATTTGTAAAAGAACCTGAAGAAACGAAATGGAAAACCTCTGTAGTATTTTTGGCCAAAAAAAAAAAAAAAAAAGAAATCCCAGAATGGGGTCTTGAAATGTAAGATAGATTGAAAAATGACCAAACAACAAAGCAATCTTTTACATCCCTTCAATATGTCACTTAGGCACCTACTGGGTCACTTGGTTGATATAGAAACTCTGTAGCTCTCTGTTGTTCTCCGCTATTCTCTACTAGCCTCCAACACTCTTCCTTCCTCTTCAGTGACCTTCTAGGATTTTAAGTCTCCTTAACTTAGTCCTTCAATCACCTTTTGAGAAACAGATAAAAAGATTCAGTAAGTAAATGTTTAAAGAAGAAAAACCTTCCTGCAATAATCAGAAGGATACACTTTTCTTCCCATTTTGTTCCACATATAAATGTTATGGTCCCTAAAAATTAAGTAGCCTTCCATGCAGGAACATTGATTTTTTTCTAGATACTTGAATATAGAAAAAATTCAAATCTTCATTACTTCTCACGCAAATTAATCTACCAATCTCTGAATTGGGGCCCTTTTCATGTCTTTTCCCCTCTTTTATTTATCTTCAACCCAGCTCCCAAAGATTTTCCCTTAAATTCAAGTTGGATTATATCACTTCCTTCTTCAATAAATTTCTGTGGCTCCCTATTGCCTCTTGAATAAAACATAAACTCCTCCATTCATTTTTTAGCTTTTCACAACCAGGCTTCCAAAATATTTTATGATCCCCATTGGACATTATATCCCGTCCCACTCTCTGTGATACAGACAAACTGGCCTTTCTCTATTTCTTAGAGAGAGTGCTGCATTTCTGGTCTCTGTCTTTGTAGTAGCCTTCCCTATGTCTTGAAAACATCTTCTCCTCACATCTACCTCACAGAATCTCAATCTTCCTTCAATAATTGCCTTCTGTATGGGGCCTTTCTTGATTTCCTGCCTTCCTCAACTACCAAAACTCTCTTTTCCAAACTACCTTTTGGCCAAAGATACTGAAGAAAGCCATGACATCAGGGAGGTGACAAGCTCTTGAATTGGATTTAAATGAGGGGGTGCTGTGCTAAGTCACCAGCCTCACGTTCTCCTCCAGAGTCATCTGGATCCAGGGACCAGATATGCATCAGGACGACTAGAGATGGCCCTGGAAGTGAGGCAATCAAGGTTAAATGACTTGCCTAAAGTCACATAGCAAGTGAGTGGCTAGTGTTTGACATTGGATTTGAATTCAAATCCTCCTCATTTTAGGGCTGGCACTCTACCCATTGTGCCATTTAGCTGCCCTATTGTTTATACATATATATGTGTGTGTGTGTATGAATGTATAAGCAATATATATATATGAAAATGCCTATCTATCTATCTATTTATCTATCTATCTATCTATATATATATACCTTATACATTTATATCTACTTCAAACATAAACATACATTCACACACATATACATATTTATACATACACCCAGTTGTCTCCTTTTTTAGAATTTAAGCTCCTTAAATAGAGGGAATGGATTTTTTTAATTTGTAAACTCAGAGTCTAAGATAGCACTTAAAGCATAGTAATCACTTAAAAAATATTGACTGACTACCTGCCATTCCCTTGCACCTTTACTCCCCTCTTTACATCAACACATGCTTCTTTGGGCTAGTAGACAACAGTGAACCATAGAAGGAAACCTTTATCCATCACTATAGTTGCATGATGGCCAGAGGAGGAGAATCACAGAGATCCTATAAGCTGTGCTACATTGAGTCTGAACTGAAATGGAAATATTAAAAATCAAGGTCTTAAAGGCAGTCCCTGATAAAAAAACATACCTCAACTTTAAGCAATAAATCATTTTGTCTATTATAAATACCCAAATTAGTTTCAAAGGTTATCTTAAGGAAGATGCTATCTATATTCAGAGAAATAATTGATGAATAAAATTATGTATGGAGTGAATATAGAACGGAATATAATACATAGAATATAATAAAAATACATATAGACAAACATATACACATCCAAAAATCATGTCTATTGGTAGTCATCTCTGGGAGCAAGGGAGGAAAGGGAAAAAATACATGATAGCATATATTTAAAAGGAATAGTAAATTGAACATAATAAATTTGCAATTTTATGTTCAATTTTCTTTTTTTATTATACTATGTTATGGAAATGTCTGGTTTTCTCCATAAATTAAAAATAATATAAAATAAGTTAAAAGAAAAGAAAAAATATTTAATCTGTAAGGTGCCTTAAGGGTCATGGCCCAATCCCTTATTTTATAAATGGGAAAACTGAGGTCCTAAGGTGAGGAGCAACTTGTTCAATGTTACACAGATATTAAATGGAAAGCCTAGAGTTTGTACGTAGGTCCTTTGGCTCCAATGGACTAATAAAGTAATTTCCTGGAGGACAGATTTTTATTTCTTTGTACTTTGCAACTTTGTGAGAGCCTAGTACAACTTTTGTGACATAACAGGCACTTTACAGATACTTGTTCCCTGATTAGCAATAACAGGAGGATCTCAGTAGCATAGATATGGAGATATATGTAAAATATTGGGAAGATTTCTACTGATTTCAGCCTTTTTTTTAGCTTTTAATCCCCTGCCTTCTGTTTTTCCCCCATGGAAATGGCTTTGCACAACCTATAAGCTTTGTCAAATCCTTGGTGTTCATCTTCATTGTAATTCTTGATTTCTATTGGATTCCTTCCATTCTGTTTTTGAATCTGTCTTCTTATACACAAAAATAAATCCTATATAATCTTTGTTCTAGCATGGGAAACCTATGAGTTTCTCACCTTCTTTTTGTTTATCTAATTTTCAATTAACTATTTATTTTATCTCCCATATTTTCCTTCCCTCTATAACCCACAACAACAGCAAAAAGAAATAAAGAAAATGAAAGAAAAACAAAATCCTTGTAACAAATAAACACAGTTCAAGTAAAACAAATTTTCATGGGAACCATGTCCAAAAATAGATGTTGGCAAATCCTCTGGTGGTGACAGCTATGCCATTGAGTAGCTCAGAGGTCATGGGTTTTGAATCCCAGGGAGTGATTTCATAGGTAGAAAATGACACAACTGCTTCTGTGAATATATTTTTATCTAATAAAACAGTTAGTTTGGACCCATTGGTATATATGTTTCCTGTTGGCATATTTCTTGGCTCAACTTCCAGAATTTGGGAAAGAGACTGTTGGCTTTACTGATATGGGTTGACGTAATCAGGGTGCAGAGGCCCAGCCAGGACCTCCACATTGATTCTGGGAAAATCATTTTCCCTCTCTAGACCTCAATTTCCTCATTTGTAAAATGAGGGGATGCATTGAGTTTGGAGGTCCTTTGTAACGCTTATCCAGGATTTATAACTTGTGGTCTTTCTTTCTTTCCATGGTATGTCCCAATCATGAGAACATCACATACACTAAAAATGGAACAACGGAGCCAAGATCATCACGATGCCTTTACTAGGATGACATCCATATTCATGAACTGTTTCTTGAGGAAGTTTTGTGGTGCAATGGATAACTTCAAATTAAGTAAATATATGTTACTTTATTGGTATACTATTCTAAACCATGGATGGTGTTGACTTGGAGTCAAGAAGAGCTCTATTCAAAGCTTGCCTCATACATTTCTTAGCTGTTTGATGCTGGGCCAGTCTCTTCACTTCTCTTCATCACAGTTTCTTCATCTGTAAAAGGGAGATAATGAAGATATCCTGTAAAGAGTTATGTGTCACAAAAGGGATATTATTTGCAAAGCATTTAGTTATTATCACCAACATTTTCCAGGTACTGACTTAAACATCCCTAGAGAGGATTTTAGTAAGAATCTAGTCATTGTCTTCCTTCCCTACAGATAAGGGAACCAAGCCTTATAAAGATGAAACTATTTATTCAAATTTACAGAGATAGGAAGCTTCAGAGATGGGTTTTCAACTTAGATTTCCTGGTTCCCAATCAGAGACCTTTGCTATTCCAGCAAGTTGTCTCACAGAGTAAATATCCCAACTCAAAGTATCATGAAACTGGAGAGTAAAGTGTACCTGATATTCAAACTCAGTACTCTCTTAGAGAAGTTGGGTGGTGCAGAGGATAGAGCACCAGATCTGGAGTCAGGGAGACTCATCTCCCTGAGTTCAACTCTGGCCTCAGACACCTACCAGCTGAATGACCTTGGGCAATTCATTTGACCTGTTTGTCTCAGTCTCTTTCTGTTAAAATAAGTTGGAGAAGGAAATAGCAAAATACTTCAGTATCTTTGCAAAGTAAAACCCAAATAGTGTCACAAAGAGTCAGACATGACTGAAAAATAATTTAAAAAACTCTATATGACAACTGAGTAGTTCATTTAAAAAAAAAAAAGAAAAGTTTAACGGGTGAAATTATTAATACTCTTTCAATAACAAGCAAAATATTAGCAACTTAATGAATAGCAGAAAACTTGGGACATCTTACCATTTTCAGTTAAGAATCAATGGATTATCTCAAATTTATTTTTCTTAGTTATAATGTTGATTATTATGATTCAATCAAGCACCTACTATGTGACTTGAGCTATACACTCTGCTGGATTTTGGTGATTCAGAAGCAAAAAAAGTTCATATTCTCAACCAGTTTGCATTCTGTTGTAGAAAAAAATGTTTACATAAAGAGAAAGAGATATAGATATGATAAATGTGATAGATAAATATAATAAAATAGATGTACAATATCATAGATAATAGATAGATGGGTGGACAGATTAAGTAGATATGATATAGATATGAGAGCTAATAAATGTTAGAGAGCTATGATCAATAGATAATTAGATAATATTATAGTATCAGTCACTAATAGCTATGAGGAAGGCTTCATCTAGATTTTATGTGGGACTTGAGAGATAAGGCTTAAGGTTAATTGGGGCTTCTGATAATTGAAATAATAAGGGAAGACATTACAACCTGTTCAAAGGTTTATAATAGGAGATGAATTGTGTGTAATGAATAGCAATACAACAAATTTGGCTGAACTTGGGTATATGTATGGATGTATGTGTGTATAAGTTGATTATCTTCCTCTGATGCTTTGTTTTACCATAACAATGATCCTACTTCCTCTAAAATTTTAGATCATCATGAAGCCTAGTAGTTCTTTCCAAGCTCAAAGGCATGTCTTTCATTAAGGATAGTAATAACGTTGGTTCTTCATTTTCTTTTTGGGTTTTTTTTTTTTTTGGTAAGGCAATGGGGTTAAGTGGCTTGCCCAAGGTCACACAGCTAGGTAATTATTAAGCATTTGAGAATGAATTTGAATTCAGGTCCTCCTGACTCCAGGGCTACTGCTCTATCCACTGTGCCACCTAGCTTCTCCAGTTCTTCATTTTCAACAAAGATCATGACATCAGGGAGGTGGTGCCATGATAAGCACTTGAATTGGATTTGAGTGATGGGTTGTTATGCTAAATTACCAGACTCACCTTCTCCTCCAGAGTCATCTGGATCCAGTGACCGGAAATGAATTGGGATGACTAGAGATGGTCCTAGATATGAGGCAATCAAGGTTAAGTGACTTATCCAAGGTCACACAACTGGTAAATGTCTGTGACTAGATTTTAACTCAGATTCTTCTGACTTCAGGGTCAGTGCTTTACCCGCTGTGCCATCTAGCTACCTCTCATTATCAGGGATAAATCTTCATATATATGGAGAGTCTCATCAACTGGTCACATTCACTCATAAAAATTATCTGTTAAGTCACTGATAAATTGCTGTTCACAATGGCGGGGGGGGGGTGCCCCCACTGACAATGTTACAGATTTTTCAAAATGCCAAATAATAATGATGATCAGAAGAAAAAGGTGGTAGAAGTGCTGGGGGAATAAGGAAAGGGCAAGAAAAAGAAGAGAGAGAGGGACAGAGAGAGAAGAGATAGATGAGCAAAAGAGAAGGGAAGGACTAGTAGAAGTGGAAGAAAAGCAGGGAAGAAGATGAGCAGAGAATGAAAGGAGAGAGGAAAGGAGGAAGTTGATAAGGATGATGGAGAGGTAAAGGAGGAAGAAGAAAGCATATTGCTTTTGCCATTTTTCAAAATATTCCCATATACATTGTTTCTTTTGATCCTCATAGAATTTTAGTGTTGTACAAGGGAGATAGCCTTATCCCCATTTCATTGATGGGAAAATGAGCCCCTCAGTTTAAGTGAGTGATCCAAGGTTAGAATAGGCCTTCTTATTCGTTATTTATTCAGTAGGCAAGTGCATTTTGTTGGGAAGTAGCTGTTCAAAGGTATCCCATGTTCTGTCTCTTTAACAGCACATATCTCATTAATTCCAGCCTCTCTAATTCTTCAAAGGTTTTTAAAATTAATCTAATAAAGAGGGAAATCATCTCAGAACACCATAAAATCTAATATGACATGTTTCTAAGCTAAAGATTTTCATTAGGGAGGGTCTTAATGGATCAGGTGGCTAACTGAAAAACTAATGTAAATGGAATCATATCTACTCATTAAAGACCATTATTTTTCTTCCAGTTCTCCTTGGCAAAACAGTGCTATTTTGGGGTGACTTGTCTTGAGATGATATTAAAGGAATAAACAATCAGTACTTAAAAAGCACACAGAAAAATGGTGTTGCACTCAAATACCCTTCCTTGTTGTAGGTATTATGGATCTTTAGACAATTTTTCTCAGACCAACACACCTAGCCAAGATCTATATTTAAGATAACATAAGATGCAAAAGGGGTCACAACATTGTTGGTTGGTGCCAATCACTAGGGAATACCCTACCTAGACCCATAGGATATCTGGATTCTATTCCCAGTCCTATCACCCACTCACTGTGTGGCCTCCCACAAATCACTTAACCTTTTGCTACCTTCTTTTTCCATCTGTAAAATGGGGATCAGATTACTGCGCACTTATGCCAGGGGCAAGCTGTGATGATTGATGAGATAATGATGGTGAAGTATGTCGAGCTCCCAGGAAGACTTAATTTATTACTTTGGTTTTGTATTTTTGTCTCCCCTATTGCTCCCAGATCTGGCTCCTGAAAAAATAAACTCAGGTGAAAATTTCCTTAACCAAATCATTCATATCATAAACACAATATGAAAAATCACTTAAAAAGACATTTACTAATTACAGTGATGAGATTACTTTTTAAGAAGACATATCCCATTCATGTTCTAGCAGAATTCTCAAAAGCTTGGCCAGATGTGACTTTTTTAAAAAAGTAACTCAGTGGATAAAGTACAAAGTGACATTTTGAATGGTCACAGTTTTAAGCTAATTTTAGGAATTGAAGGCTTAGAGTTCTTTCTCTGGGGAAAGTTCCATGAATCTGCTTAAGTCTTCCTAAATCTGTATTCACCTCCATGTGACTCTTCCAAAGCAGCTGTGGAAAAGCTGTGGAAAGAAAGCTGAATTTGGAATCATAACATCTGGCTTTAAGTTGCAGATTTGCCACTTATTAACTGTGTGAACTTGTTAGTCTTTCAGCTTTCCTGGGCCTCAGTTTCCTCACCTGTAAAACAGGAGAAAAAATGTTTGCCCTAGGCTCTATGAGCATTAAATGAAACAATGTGTGTGTGTGTCTGTGTGTATGGAGAGAGAGAGAGAGAGAGAGAGAGAGAGAGAGAGAGAGAGAGACAGAGAGAGACAGAGAGACAGAGAGAGAGAGAGAGAGGGAGGAGAGAGGAGAGTAAAGAGAAGACAGACAGACAGACAGACAGACAGACAGGCATATCTTTATATTACCCAGTATTGGCCCAACCTCTACTACTAATTTCATACTCCTATCTTCTTTTTTATAGTTTTTTTCCAACCTGTCTCCCCTTCTGATACTTAAGGGATAGAAAATCAGTAAGATAGAAAAGCATAATGTATACCACATAGTTTAGATAAGGGAAATATTTTGTTTCTCTTTTTTGGTAAAAAGATTATATTGGTATTTTTTATTACAAACATTTACAAATTATCTTTACTACATGAGAAGTCTTAAAACAAAGTAAAACCATAAGGTGAAACTAACTTTAAGATGACTTCATGTGAAAGAGAATACAAAAATTCTTTATTTTATGAAAAATAACTTTATTGAATAGAAATTAGTTTTGGTTCCTAACTCCATAGGAAATAAAAGGGGGAAAATAAATTTCTTTTTTTTTAAGGTTTTGCAAGGCAAATGGGGTTAAGTGGCTTGCCCAAGTTACACAGCTAGGAAATTATTAAGTGTCTGAGGTGAGATTTGAACTCAGGTACTCCTGACTCCAGGGCCTGTGCTCTATTCACTGCGCCACCTAGCTGCCCCCAAAACCAAATTTCTTGTAACAAATTTTCAGTCAAACAGAATAAATTCCCTCACTGGTTGTTTATTAAAATATAATTATCTTATTCTAGTAAATCCATTGGCTTTCAAGGATGGGATGTTTCATCCTCAGTCTCCTGGAATCATACAACATATTATATTGATGATAGCTCTTATAGCTTTCAAATTTGTTTGTTTTTCCAATATCGTTGGTATTATATGAATTGTTCTCCTGCTTATTGATTTCATTCTTAAAGACTTTATAAAAATCTTCATAAAGACTTTTATGAAATCTTCAAATTTCTGGATTTTATAATATATTTTATATAATTTTATATAATTATATATGATATATTATATAATTTTATAATTACAATATTAAACTATAAATTGTTACACTATGCTATAATGTATATGATAATAATATACTATCTTATATGTTAATAATACACCAATCTCACCCCTCAAAATCTTGAGGTTTAGGGGAGGCTAGGTGGCGCAGTGGATAAAGCACCGGCCCTGGAGTCAGGAGTACCTGGGTTCAAATCCTGTCTCAGACACTTAATAATTACCTAGCTGTGTGGCCTTGGTCAGGCCACCTAACCCCATTTGCCTTGCAAAACCTAAAAAAAAATCTTGAGGTTTGGAAGTTTTTGATCTAAGAAAATAACTGAAAAAAATGATTTTCTATTATGTTCTCC
The DNA here is from genome assembly GCF_037893015.1 of Macrotis lagotis. Classification (NCBI taxonomy): domain Eukaryota; kingdom Metazoa; phylum Chordata; class Mammalia; order Peramelemorphia; family Peramelidae; genus Macrotis; species Macrotis lagotis. The sequence goes on along the minus strand of NC_133661.1, from coordinate 45,006,849 downwards.
ATTTAGTGGTTATATCAGTCTGGGCATTTTTTGACTTTTGTATACTTCAGGCAAATCTAATTCCAGAAGTTGAAAAGAAGGTTCCAAACTCCATTTCTAGAGAATCCTCTTCTAGGAGTTCCCTATGTTGATGAAATTATAAATCTCATCCTTATTCCTTGCTTTTAAAGCATATTAACATATTAAAAGCAGGTATAAGAAGTAGCTTGAGTGAACTGAGGAAATAAGGGATAATAGAAAGTATCCTGGCCTGGGAGTGAATAGTCCTGGTTTCTAATTCCAACACTGTCCTATGTACGGTATTTGGCCTTGGTCAAGTTCCTTTTCTTTCTAGACCTCAGTTTCCTCATCTGTAAAGTGCTAGGGGTTAAGGGAAAAGTTTGAATATATTGATATGTAAGATCTCTTTTGGCTCTGTCACTCTAAAATTTAACCATTTTATCAGTGAGCCAGTTATTGTAGGAGAGTTAATGTCTGAGTTTGAAAAGATGGTGGGAAATAGAAATGAGGGTTAAGAGAATGAATAGTCAAAGAAAAGGAAAAGAGAATTATAGGTTATATAACCAGAGTTGAAATGAATACCAGAAGCAATGTTCTCCTTTGACAAATGGGTAAATAGGGGATCAGAGAGGTTATATGAGTTGCACAAGGTCACATTAGTAGTAAGAGCCCAGCAGTGCAGCAGATGAGAGGTGGATAACTCTCCTATTGCATGAGAAGGCAAGAAACGGCTCAGAGAAATACTCACATAACTGAGACAATTTGAAATGATCAGATTCAAGTGAACATTTTGCACAGCTTCAACATTATTGTAATTAACAGCAGCTATAAAACACTTAGCTGCTCTGAGCAAAATTTCAAAGGACTCATCATGAGATGAGATCCATATCCAAAGTCGATTGAGAGAGAGAGAGAGAGCTGATGAACTTTGAGTGTAGATTTAAACATTTTTACTTTAATTTTTCTTGCTGTTTTTTTCAACAAGACTAATATAGAAATATATTTTGCATGACTTTACAGGTATAATGGACATTTTATTGCTTGCTCCCTGGATGCATGGGGGAAGGAGCTGAAAGGAGGAGAGAGGGTTAAAAACGTTGTAGTAGTTAGCAAAATGACAGGACAGATATCATCCTAGGAAAATCCTGAAATTTGCCTAACCAGTCCAGTTTCTCATTTCCACTAGGTCCCATAAATCACAGGAAGTAAAAAAGGAAGGGTTAAATAGTAGGCTAAATCTTTCAAAAATTCTACCAGAAGATATCCAGATAGAACTTACTCTCTTGGGTTGGAATCAAACTGGAAAAGGCTACAGAAACCAACATAAAAATAAATATGAGACTGAAGAGGGCACTTGGACTCTCATTCCTCCTTGTGAGTTGAAGTTAATCCAGTCCCTTGATTTGTTTTCCATTATCATTTTGGAAAGGCTCCCCAATGATATTCTAATATGTTTTGACTCTCCAGAACAATATTACGGCATCGCCTGCAGGAAAGACTCTCTGTCATTGCTAGCTTTAATTACTGCCCTATGGTTATAATCAAAGCAAGTTCACTCCATGTTCCTCCCTAGCAGTATTTTTCTTGCCTTTGTTCATACATTTCCCATTCCTATAATGTGACCTATTCATAGACTTGACCACTTACTCCTTCATATGTCTCTATTTATTTATGCTCTGGACAGAGGTTGGGAAGATATGAACATTCTACCTCCTTTACTCCAGAAAGGAAGACCACAAAGTATCAGATTATCCAAGATTGTTATTATCATGCCAAGATTATTCAAGGTAACCAGTTTAGTAGTCTAAAGAGAAAGAAAATTATAGTGGAAATCAATTGTCCCTTGATTTAAGGACTGAGACATGTCCAGTAAGGAGGTTTGATCTATTCCCGAGACTTGCATTCCAAATATGGCAGAGAGCCTGAGAAGCCTCTTCAGACATAATGACTATTACTCTTTGCTGGTGATGTCATGGAAAGAGTGTTTGGCATAGTGAGAAGACTTGAAACAAGATCACATGAGGAACATTTGAAAGGTCTGTAGATGTTTACTCTGGAGAAGAGAAATCAGCATAGGGCTGGAATCATGTTATTCTTTGGTCCCTTTGTGACCAACAATAATTTCTAAAGAGTTTGGCAAACAAGGAGTCAGAGTGATCCACAAATTAGAAAATTGGCCACAGACAATTGAAAGTTGTAACCTAAAATAACCACCATAAAGTTAAATATGTAGATGGGATGATAATAATAATGAAAACCATTGAGAGATAATGATGGTAATAATTTGTTGTTCAGTCAAGTTTAAGTCGTGCCTGACTCTTTGTGATCCCAGTTGGGGTTTTCTTGGTAAGGATACTGGAATGATTTGTCTTTCCTTCTGCAGCTAATTTTATGAATGAGGATATTGAGGCAAGCAGAATGATGTGACTTGCCCAGGATCAAACAACTAATAAGTGTTTTATTCATTCATTCATTTATTTATTTTTAATTAATGTAATAAAACAAGATAATAGTATAATATAATAAAAACATCATTGCATATGAAACTGTAAATTTATTTTTATTAGCTTGTAATTCCTTTTAAATATACAATAATGTTAGCATGCAAATTTCTTTTTTCCTCCTGTCCCCACTCTAGAGATGGCTGCCTTTCATATGGCCTTTAAAATTAATTTAAACTCAGGAAGATGAGTCTTTCTGACTCCTTTCTAGTACTCTGTCATGCCATCTAGTTGCCCAAAAGTAGATAAACAGTTGGCACAGTCAATAACATTAGTCTAGAAGTCAGAAAGGGCTGAAATCCTGCCTCAGTCCTTTCCTAGTCATTTGACTACAGACTCTAGAAAAATCCTTTAACCTTCTTGAGCTTCAGTTTTCTCACCTGTGATATCAGAATAATGCTAGCATCTTCTCACAGAGTTATTATGAAAGTCAAGTCAGATAGCATTTAGTTATTAGCAAAATAGCTTTAGTAAATAACATATACTATTATCAATAAAAATGAGTAAAACACTTTAAAAAGAGAGTTAAATCAAAATTTGGTATTAATAACAATGAGGTATAGGAATGGTTTCAAATTATTTGAGTCCACTGAAAAGCACATTAAGCAACTACTTCATCCTTTGGAAACTTTGTCCAAAAATATAGAAATGTCATTTGGATTCAATAAGTGTAAAATTCTTACTGGGTGCCAAGGTAAAATGAAGTCAGACAGGTTTGAGATTGAATCTAGAGGTCAGTTGAACCAATGGATGAAGGGTATCCTTTCAAATGCTATGGTATTCTCTAGGAAAGAAACATTGAACATAAACTATTGAGAAAAATTTTGAGGCAACATACGTTAAGAGACTTCTGACTGATTTAATTGCCATCCAGAAGTGAAAGCTTAATAGGAAGGATGCATTTAGAACAACTGACTCCCATGCATTACTTATATTATACTATTTAATTTTTTCAAAAGGTGAAATATATGACAACTGATATAGAAAGCATCCAAATAGAAACCAGTTCTATACAACCCATGTAAACTTTTGGGCATACTAATCCCAACTTTTACTGTCACTGAAGAATTTGGTTCTAAGGGTTTGTCTATATTACTTCTTCATGGCTTTAGGAGCATCCTTAAAAGTATTGGAGGGCATTTCTCTACTGGTAAGTTTGACTTAAATGCCCATCAATGTGCTTCACTATAAGATGTTTACTTGAAAATTATTTAATCAGTAATTTTGAATTACTTCTAGAAAAAAAATTAAGGTAATGCAATAAGAACAGTAGATTAAATTCACCTTGCACTCCCCCAACCCAAAAGCCTGTGACATACTCTCCCATAAATATATGAGAGTTCAGAGGAAAATGAGTTCAGTTTTGAGAGTGCATATGGTAAAAGGCTAATTCACAGATCCTGATGGCTGTAAATTTTTTCTCCCATTCATAAAGTGCTCAAGAAGATCCCTTTAAATATGGTGAATCTGTGTTTATATGTTTTTGGCTTATGATACAGACATAAATATCAAATGATCTATGGAGACAGGACACCAATGGAAAGATAACTAGGAATCAGGAAACCTAACCGAGGTTGTAGCCAAGGTCTCTCCTTTCCCCCCCCCCAAATGTGTGTTAGAAAATCATCCTTGCTCCAACTCTTTGCATGAATATTTTTTCAAGTCCCTTTGAAATTTATAGATAATCATTGGAATATATCCAGATTTCCTTGACTTATCAAAACACAATTTGTGAACATCATTATTGCAGTTCAAAGAGCTTGTCATGTCCTAAAACTGACAAAGGTCTAAAACTAAAATTAATTGAGCATCATATTCTGTACTTTAAATGAAATGGGTTTGAGTCATCTCATCTACCTGCAATGTTGAGGAAATGCTGGGTTTGTTACACGCATTTCAACAATTATAAACAAATTAACATTTTCTCACCAAAAAAGAGGAAGATTTTGAGATTCTCTCAAGATACATAATAAGGAGCTGAGAATATATAGAAATAATTTTGAAAAATTACACTTACTTTAAAAATCATATCAAAGGCAGACAATGGGTACATTCTGTTGGATCAGCTGAACACAATCAAAAGTGTTTTTTTTTCTGAATGGGATCTTTGAAACCGTAAAGATTCAACAGTATAATCAAAAGACATTTTCATGAATAACATTCACACAAATTCAAAAACCAAAGGAATGTTTAACAAATGAATATCTTTGATTATCGAGAGGAGTTTATGGGAACAATATAGTATAAGGTTTCAGTGATTAGAAATCAAAGAAAAGTTAACCTTAATGGTCTAGAAGTATGGAAATATGGACTGATTGATCAACACAGATTATATAAGGCAATGGTAGTTCCACACAATATTACAGGTTATAAAAATTTAGTATCTAACAAATATCTTGAAATATTCAATCAAATAGCCAGAATAATATGTTAGAAACTTGTTATGATACAAACCTAGAAGATGACAAAATCTTCAGGCTACAAATATAGACTTCAATCTAAGCAGGAGAATTCAATAAACTTTACTGCAGTTGGAGTAAACTCACAGATACATGTTATGTCCATAACAAATATTTGAAGGGAATATTTTTAATTGATTTGTCCTATTGAATAGTCTTAATTTTCTAACATAAAATAAAACACTCTCAAAATATAGGAACCCATGATGATCAACCTTAATGGACTTGCTCATTTCATCAGTGCAATAATCAGGGACAATTTTAGGGTATCTGCAATAGAGAATACCATCTATGTACAAAGAGAGAATTGTGGAGTTTAAATAAAGACCAAAGACTATTATCTTTCATTTTAAAAAGTTATATATCTCTTATATTTTATTTTTTTTCCTTAAGGATATGATTTTCTCTCTACATACATTCAGTTTTGATCAATACATAGCATGGAAACAGTGTAAAGACTATCAGACGGCCTTCTGTGGGGGATGGGGAGAGGGAAGTGAGATTGGGGGGGAAAATGTAAAATTAAATATATATATATATATATATATATGTATGTGTGTATATATGGAGAGAGAGAGAGAGAGCGAGAGAGAGAATCAAAAATGGAAACACGATGAAGTAGACTACATCCCCATTATCCTTTCCTGTTGCTTGATTTGTCCAAAAGATGCTTTCAGTGGACCTATCAGAGATAAACTTACACATTAATAGTTTATTCAATTACCAAAAATAATTGTTTTATCCATTGGTATCAAAATCCACAAAATTTCATAGTTAGCAACTTGACTTAGGACTATCTGAAGTCCATCAAAAAAGATTAGAAGAATGACACCACTACTATTATCTTCAACAACAACAAAGTCAATCTTTTATTGTTTGGACTATCATCAAGACACTGTGGCAATCTTTGGAGATACCAAAACAAGCCCTATCCCCAAGGAGATCATTCTACTTGGGGAAAAAAAGCTGTGTACATACCAGTAATTGAAATTCACACATATATGTATGTAATATAATACTTTTCCACTCATGTACACAAATATGTGTTTGTTGTTCAATTATTTCAATAGCATATGACTCTTTGCAACTCTATTTGAAATTTTTTGGCAAGGATACTAATTGCCATTGCTTTCTCCACTCATTGTATAGATGAAGAACTAAGGCAAATAGAGTTAAATCATTTACCCAGGGTCACACAGCTAATAAATGTCTGAGATCATGGTTGAACTCATAAAGATGAGTCTTCCTGACTCTTGGCCCAGCACTCTATCTACTATACGATTTAGTTGTCCCAAACACATATGTGATGTGTGAAAAATACATGTGTGTGCATGTGAACTGACATGCAAAGCATGCATGTATGGATGTGCCTATATTTATGTGCATATCTATAGTTCTAGAGATGTTTTATGTAATTTACATGGCTGCCTATGTACATGTATATGCACATTATATAATATAGGATATTGTAAAATATATATTTAAGCAGAAGTAGCCATACACACACACACACACACACACACACACACACACACACACACACACATTGTGTTACAAAAGTCTTAGTGTAGTTTTAAAATGTTTGAAATGTTAAAGCTTAAATTTGCTTTGACTTTTTAGGTTATCAGTATAGATCTCCTTATTTAGATCTTAGAACACACCTATAAGATAAGTGATATTTTTTACTGTCCAGATGAAGAAACTGAAGTTGAGAAAGGCCTTGCAACTTGTTCAGCATCAGGAAGTTAGTAATTATCTGAAACCAGATTCAAAAGCAGATCTCAAAAGCTTAAAATTCTATCTGCTGTGCCATACTGAAAAAAAAAATTCTTTCTGGTTAAATTACAGCTATATTTTAAACTCTTGGAGATACTAGATCACAATCACAATATAGATTTTTTTATGAGGATCTCCTTCCAGTTCATAGCTTAATAAAGAAGACAATATAAACATTGGACAAAGTCTAAAGACGCCTTCCCTTGCACATACTCACAAAGGAAAAATACATGAGGAGTAGAAAAAACAGAAAGTGCTGAATTCCATCTCTAGAGACTGAGAGACCACCCTGTTCTTACTGGAAACATAACACATTGAGTCTCATTCTCTGTATGTGGCTACTTGGAATAAATGTTTTAGGGTGTCAAATAGCAATTTGTAAGATACCACGGTGCAAATAATTACATTTCCATGTGAGTCAATTCAAATATACCTGCTTAATTCTAGTAATACAATCTCTTGTCTCTAAGAAAAATGAAAATATTGAGTTCCAAACCTTTAAAAGTCTTTGAAACTGAATTTATGTGTATAAAATAGTAACTCATATGAATGAATCACAAACCAGATTTGATCTTATAGTTATCTAGGTCATTCTCCCCAACCCTTTTGCTTGGAACAGAGATATTTTTCAGTGACCTCTGGGAGAAAACAAACAAAAAAAAATCAAATTTTATCCCAGATATATTGATTAATAAATAATTTATATTTAAACAAAGACAAAATCACTAGACGTAAATCAAGAATTTCTAGATAGATAAAGATAGCAAAGTGGCATTTGCATGGTGATGATGATGATGATGATGATGATGATCATCATCATCATCATCAACAATCTCATGTTAGGCTCTCACCTAATTTTCTAAGGAAAATTATTCTGAAAAATCCAATGGCTAACCGGAGTTAGTCTTGATCATAGCTGTAACTAGGGCAGGATGACTGAGGTTTTGTTCCAAGGTGCCAATATTTAGAGGACACTTCCATAACACAGCAACAACTTAACATAACACTACAATAACACTGCCTTCCATAACACAGCAATAACTTAACGTATCTAGTAAATTAGAATAATTGATTAAAACATGCAATTCATCCCAGGAGAGTTTAAGTGTCCTTTATGCCACTAGTCTCAGGTGATGTTTCCAACAATTTGTTCCAGATTTAGAATCTTCTGTTTGCAGTCTTGATCTTCAGCAAATAATCTTCTTACATTTGAGTAGCTGAGAACTGTTTGGATCCTGTACTAGAGTCCAATTATAACTGCAGAGTTTTTCCTGGCTAAGTGAGATCTTGAGCAAAGGCAGGCTTTTAATTCCACATGTTTCCCTTTAACTGGAGAAATTTTAAAAAAATGTGTCAAGGCAATTGGGGGAGGGGAGGGAATAAGATGAAAAGATAATATATTTTTCATCATATTTCTGAATGGCTTCCAATATTCCAGAGTTAAATTTCCAATCCTCTACATAAGCAATTTCTCCTGAGAATTGTAATATCTTGTGTTTTCAATCTCTCACATCCTACCCAACTGTTTCCTCATTGCTGTCTCAGGTTTCCTTGTCACCATAGGGCTTATCCAAGCTCAGATTTAATCAGTAGCCAAACATTCATCAGCATGCAGGAGTAAGGGCCATTTTTTTTACCTCTTTCCTTACATTACCCTTGTGTTGGGGAAATGTCCACCAAGTAAACAACTTCAGAAAACAAACAAACATGGCTGATGATCTCTTTGTGCCTCTGCCTTAACCCCAAAATACCCCCTGCTTTTTCTGGTCTTTTGAGAGCTTTGGTTTTTGTTCAATCTGTGCATTTGTTTTTATTTCACTGGCAATTGGAAGAGGCAGACCATCCCCAAGGCCCAGAGTTTCAGGATTTTGAACCCATTAAGCAGATACATGAACCCATGCACTCACATTATTTTGGTATGGTTAGTACCAGGCTACTTAATGTTCTTATTTCAACAACATTGGTGCTGGAATCTAGTTTATTATCTAAACAAATATGCTCCTTTCTAGAAGTATTCCATTGTGATTGATTACAGAAGTTGATCATTCTACTTCTAGAACAGCAATGTCGTTTGGCAGCACCCAAGTGAAAAGCCCCCATGCTCAGAAAATCCGCTTCAAACTTCCCTGTGGTCATCATGTCCTCATTTAAAAGTTATTGGAGTTTATGACTTGGGATGGAGAAATAGTAAGTCCCAGGTTCATGTTATGAACCATGAGGAGAATTACCTAACAGAGAGGCCAGGAGAACAGAAACATTAAATTGTGTCTTGTTGCTAAGGAAACAAGCCAGTAACTGGAAAGCATTGAGGTAATGCATGGCAGAGTGTATTGGATTGTAGATGACTCAAATAAATGAAAACAGAAGATTTTATTGTACCCCTCTAGATGGGGGCAGAGAGAATAGTCAGGTTTCAATGTAAAGGATTACAAATTTGGAGAATATCTCTGTTTGGATGAACAGGTAGAGAGAATTTCTCTGGATAAGATTGTGATCAAAAGATACACCTCTAGTTTTAGTGGAGCATGTCTCTTTTGATGGCAGGTAAAGGGTATATTTGGGTTGGAGGTCTAGACAATGGGCACATCTTTGGGTGAAGGGTTTATAAGCACAGATTAAGGATACTTATATGGATGGGCTCACAGATAGAGGTCACATTTATGATGGGAAGTTCTAATAGAAAGCACATCTCCTGGTAAGGGTAAAAGTAGAGAATATTTCTGTAATATAGGATTATAAAGAAATGGCACATTTATGATCCAGATTGGGGGGCACATCTCTCTTTGGGGAGGCTGTTGAAGAAAGTATGTTGTTTAGCTGTAGAAAGAGAGAATAAATCCTTTATTGGGGGCATAGGGAAAGGGAAAATAATGATGGTAGTAGTGGTAGTAGTGATTTTGATGAAGATGACAATGATGAAGTTGATGAAGATGACAATGATGATATGAAGATAGCATGTGTGTAGCCCTTTCCCATTTACAAAATATTTTGCAAATATTGTCCCATTTTATCTTCCCAAGAACCTTGGGAGAAAAGTGCTATTAATGTCCCCATTTTAGAGATAAGGGAACTGAATTCAAAAAAGTTTGAGTGATTTGTCCAAGGTCACATAGCTAGTAAAGGTCTGAGGCAGTATTTGAACTCAAGTCCTCCTGAGTCCAAGCGCAACTCTCTATCCATTGCACCTTTTAGCTATCACATCTGTGAATGGGGGCACAGGTGGATAGGTCCTAGATTCTAGTCATACTACAGTGGGCAATGCAGGAACTTCTAGGGCCTTAGTTACTCTACAGAAGCCTCAATCTCCTGATCCATTGACAACCACTAATATTAGCAATATTTTAATAACTGAGTCATCAAGGAGTTTCAATGTCTTTTTATCCCATCCTTATCTAAGACTTTATTGCCAAAATAAAATCTATGTGGTTGCTATATCTTGTAGCCTCTGGGTGATCTTGCTTTCCGCATCCTGCCCATGATAGTCTTTTCTGAAGATGATTACTATTTTTTCCCTTCCTTTTCCTACTCTCTTCCACATGAGTTGGAAGACTTCATCTCACTGTAGTAGGGAAGACAAACTGTTGATCTATGAGCAAACCAGGGAGCAAATGATAACTGTGTGGAGAAAGCTTGTTCAGATAAAGCATGTAAACTTCAAAAAATAATGCCTGGAAAAACCTGAGTAACTAACTATTCTCTAAAATTACCACCTCTGAGTACTTGCTCAGACTATTCCCCCTGCCCAGGGCATACTTTTTTCCTACTCATCTCAGTCTTTCAAAAAAACTTAGCTTCCTTCAAAAAACACTCAGGCATAAGCTTTCTCTGTAAAGCTTTCTCTTATCCAAAATGGTTAAGACTCCTTCACTTCTCAAATTAAACTTTGAATTTATTTAGCTATGACTATGCCACATCTTCCCAAGAGAAAGTTCCAGAGACCAAAGACTATTCCAACTGTGTCTTTCTATCCCTAACACCCACTCCACAGTAAACAGTTCATGTTTATTGAATTAAAAGCATTGGATGGTTCATGAGGCAATGTTGTGCAATGGAAAATGTGCCAAACTTGGAGTCAGAAAAACAGAATTCTAATCCTGGCTCTTTTATTTATTATCTGTATAAGCAAGTTAGGAGTAGCTAGGTGGTGCAGTGGATGGAGCACTGACCATGGAGTCAGAAGAGCAGGAATTTGAATCCAGCCTCAGACAGCTTGCCACTTACTAACAGTGTGACCTTGGGCAAGTCACTTCACCCAGATTGCCTCACATCCAAGGCCATCTCCAGTCATCCAAATTCATGTCTGGCCACTGGACTCAGATGGTTCTGGATGAGAAAATGAGGTTGATGACACAGAACTCACTCATATCCAATTCATGTGCTTGTCATGGCATCACCTCCATGATTTCTTGTTCTTCTTTGATAATGAAGGATAAAAAAACATCAATAAGCAAGTCTCTTAATCTCCTTGTTCCTCAGTTTCCTCATCTATAAAATGGAGGAATTGGACTAATGAGAGTTAAGATTCCTTCTGATTCTAAATCTGTGGTCCTATGTATTCCTATCCTTCTCATATACCTTGATTGTTGGCAGGAAAAGGGCTTTAGAGAAAGACTGTGAGGGGCAGAAGCCATGAAAGGCTTCTTGGGAATGATATAGTAGTAATATTTCCCTGGTCTTGTCTTTTTCCTTTCTGTTTCCATAGATGAGTAGATGAGATGATGAGAGAGGCAGCAGGGAGGATTGCTTCTGTCCCTTGAGTTGTCTTTGTAAATTTAAGATTGAACATACTTTCCCTGAGTCCAGAGAGGGAGCTTGGAAGAGAATTCAGAAGAAGCCCATTTCAAAGCATTGAAAATGGCTCAACCTCTAAAACAGATATGTTTTTTTTTATCAATGGAAATGACAATAGGAAGACCCTAAAAGACCACAGGAATTGTCCATTTGTCTTGCAACTGACCCTTCTTTACGTGCTGTCTTTCAGCATTAGAATGTGAGCTCCTTAAGAACAAGTACTGTCTCAGTTTTTTCCTAATTTGTCTCCCCAAACCTTAGTACAGTACTTGGCATATAGAAAACACCTAATAAATACATTTTCATTCACTCATCTCAGTTAGTCCAGTGAGCTCCTTCAGATGAAGCTGATGTGGAATAAAGAGCAAGGACCTGCGACGTCCTGGCTTCTATCTCCAGGAGTCTGGGAGATTTAGCCAGGCAGTTGTGGGACACCCACTGAATTTAATCTAGCTCCTGTCAAACTCCTTTTTGGCAAACACTTTTAGCATTTCAGGGAAACGAAATTCCTCCTATTGTAAGGGCAACTCTGGAAAGTAATTCTCTGGGATAACCAAAGCAGTGGCTGCTTCAGATTCTCACTTCTCTACTAAATGAAGTCTAGTGGACATTCTAATGGAGAGCAGATGATAGGTATGAAGCAGTCATAGAAGCTAAGGAGAAGGAGAAAATGAGAAATAAGTTCAAAAGGATGTCTAATTAAAACTTCAGTTTGATGATTCAGTGATGGCTCTGTGTGTGTGTGTGTGTGTGTGTGTGTGTGTGTGTGTGTGCGCATGTATATTAAAAGTAAGTTCATAAGGTTATAGGGTTATAGGTTTATACCTTCTGGTTTTGGTTTTCAAATTAAAGTATGGGTATATGACAGTCCTCAGACCTGAGTTCCATATGTGGTATCCTTCCCTGGCAAGGCCTTATATAAGGTATTAGGTAAAACCTTATATAAAGTATAAAGGTTATAGGGGAAGGAGGAAATGAACTTACTAAGAAAGTCCCTTCATTGATGATGACTTGAGAGCAATTATTAGGAAGAAATTTTCCCATTCACTAGGATAATGGCTCAGAATGGAGCTTACTTTTTTTAAAAAAGAGATGTCCTAATTCAAGATAAGGTACCAAATATTCACTCCACTTCTGAATTTTGTTGTTTGCTTTTAAATTTTAATGTAAAGGTTGAGGATTGGTTGATAAAGTCAGCAAAAAGGACTTCTAGGAGTTATGAGCTCCCTTTTTTTACTATCTGCTCTCTCCAAGGTTGGATCAACTTTCTCCTTAATTCTCTATGTACTAGTGGTACATAGTGTGTGTGACAAATGGGATATGTGTATGGTGGAGGGCTGTGGAGGAGAGGAATTTTGTACCAACCAAGCTACTGTGAAAAAGATCAGTTTCTAAAAAGTAATTGTCTGTCAAATTAAGTGCTGTAAATCATATAATTATTAAGGGAAGTCAAATTAAGTACTATAAATCATAATTATTAATGGAAGGGCCATCGGTGGGGTCTTTTGATCTATAACATTACAAAACCATCCCTTAGCCCCTCAGGGATATCCCCTAGAACCTTAAGAAATATGTAACAGATATCCTTTCGGGATTCAACTTGCCAATATTAGTTAAGTTGGGAGAATAAGTCCACAGCATGTGGACATTAATACAAGAAAAAGTTACGAGAGAGGTTGATATAAAAAGACAGAGAGACAGAGACAAAGAAACACATGCACACACACACATACACAGAGAGAGAGAGAAAGAGAGAGAGAGAGAGAGAGAGAAAGAGAGAATGCTGTTTATATTATGTGGAGTAGTTTCATCATGCACTGTCTGTACTTCAAAACTACTTCCAATATGTGACAAAAGTAATCATTTTAAATTCAAATTTTTTATTCCATTCTCATTTATTTGGCCTGAAAATAGCTAAATTCCTGATGTTGGCCTTGCCAGGGAAGGATACCACATATGGAACTCAGGCCTGCAAACTGTAATATACCCATAATTTCTTTTGAAAACCAAAACCAAAGTTTACTTGTATATTTCTTTTTTATTCTTATTTTTATGCTTTTATTTTTATTACATTATATGAATGTAAGTATGTATGCATGCATTTGAATGTATAATCATCTAAAAGAAACTATACTCATTAAATCCCACTGGTAATATTTGCAATTATTAATGGTCACAATAATAATTAACATTTATATCACACTTTAAAAATTTACAGATACCCTAAAATCAGCTACATGGTTTCAATATGCTTGTTTTCATTTAATGGAAGAGAAAATTAAGGCTTAGAATGGTTAATTGAATCACCCAAGATGGCATAGATAATAAGTATCTTAACCAGAATTTGAATCCACTTCTTTTGTCTCCAAATATAGGATCAAGTCAATAAAAGTTGACCCAAACTTCTTGGGAAAGGGAAAGTACAAGAGTTGAACATTCTTATATTGCTCAAAATTTTTACAGCCCTTCTTCTCCATTGTGCATAATTAGCTTCTTCATTCAATTCTATTGTTGACTTCAATTATTTCAATTTCTTCAAATATTCATTAAGCATTTCAAATATGTACAAGACAGCATACTGGGCCATAAAGATTCTGAATTAAAAGTGAACAAAACAAGGATTTACATTTGATTGGTACAGTATGTACCCAGATATGTAAACACAAGGTAATTTGAAGAGGAACAGAAAAGTAAAAATTATGAAATTAGTGGAAATAGAATCTGAGCTCTTTACAAAAGGCAGCAGACATTCTAAGACTTGGCAATGAAGAGGGAGTGCGTTCCCTCCATGGAGTACCATCTGCAGAAAACCACAGACAGAGGTGGGAAATGGAACATGAAATATAGATATCAGCAGGTAGGTCAATTTTACTGGAATAGAGAGTAAATGATTGGTTAAAATGTGAAATAGGAGAAGAAGGCAGATGGGAGCCATATTATGCACAATGTTAAATACCAGGCTAAGGATTTTTAATGTTATTCTAGGAGCCAAAGGAAACCATTGAAGAATTTTAAGTTGGAAGAGGCCACCAACAAAACTGTGCTATCAGGAAGATAATTTTGAAAACTATATGGAGGATAGATTGGAGCAAAGAGAGATTGAAAGCAGGGAGAGCAATAAAAAGTCTATTGACTAAGGCTATGTGAATGAAGAGAAATGATAGGAAAAATAGACAATTTAGACCTTGATTGTATGATTTGTGGCAATTGATTGGTTGTAGTCAGTGAAAGAGAAGGGCAAGGTTGACACTCAGGTTTTGAATCTGGTTGATTATAGCAATAGCATTTCTCTCATCCAATTGGTGTTTCAAAGAGGGGGTACCTTCTATCTCCACTTAAGGACAATTTTGTTAAACAGTTTTTATCTGTTACCTCAAAAGACCAAGAAAATGAAATCTAATTCCTAAGGGTCTTCAGGTTTAATCTGAATCAGTAGTGGAATGTGACAGTTTGAAAACTAATGTGATTTTGGGCTGCATTAAGAGAGACATAGCTTACAAGCCTGAATAGGCTAGTTATATTCTACCATCATAAGAATTCATCAAAATCATCGCACTTAGTTCTGGACTCTGAGATTAAAGAAAGAAATTTATAAACTGGAGATTTGTCCAAAAGTGGGCAACCAAGATGGTAATGCGCTTAGTATAATGTCTGCCACATTAGGCACCTAGTAAATGTTTATTGATTGATTGAAAGGTTTCAAGTTCATGGAATATGAGGATCTTCTGAAGGAACTAGGTATCTTGAGCTTGATGAGCACTTCAGGAAAGGAGCAGCTCAAAAACTATGATGCAATCTCAGAGGGTAAAACCAAGAGTAGTGGAAGGAAATTATAAGGAGGAAAATGCAGCCTGTCCCAAAAGTCTTAGTGCAGTTTTATGTTTTTTTTTTTTTTGTTTGTTTGTTTTTAATAAGCTTTAAATATGTGGGTGGATTTCAGAGGTCACCAAAGGGGACTTTATTTTATGCATGAGGAAATTAAGGTTCAGACTAGTGATAAGGTGACTTTCTAAGCTCAGTCACCTCGCATGTGTCTGAATCAGATTTTGAATGGAAATTCAAATTTCACTCCAAATCCATTACAATTTCAGTTAAAGTTAAATTAACCAACATTTATCAAGGGGAAATTTCTAGAGACCACCAGTTCTTATATCTCCCTGAAGGGATCTTCAGTCTCTTAGTTAAGCCAATTAACCACCATGTCAACATATAGTGTGAAAGAAGTCTGATGAAAAATATGGAGTGAGAGAATTTTAATGACTTCACTACATATAATAAAAACTAAAAAGAAAAATAAACGTTTCCTCAAAATTTTGCTCAGAAAAGAAGTCAAAGACTTCATGAATCCATGAGCAAAAACTATTATTTTTAAAGTAAAGTTTGATTAGAAATGTGAGAAGCTAGAGACAGCTCTGAAAAATGACCCCTGGGACAACTGGGAGACTGTAATTCAAGGAAATAGACAATGGGAGAAAAATAAACGCTTAAGGTGCTTTTGAATCATGGGGGCTAGAGGAATAAACCCAGAGGCTACATTATGCTTTTTTTTTTTTTAGTTTTTTTGCAAGGCAAACAGGGTTAAGTGGTTTGCCCAAGGCCACACAGCTAGGTAATTATTAAGTGTCTGAGACCGGATTTGAACCCAGGCACTCCTGACTCCAAGGCCGGTGCTTTATCCACTGAGCCACCTAGCCAGCCCTATGCTTTTCTTTCATAGAAAAGGGTAGCTACATGGTACAGTGAATAGAGTGCCAAATTTGGAAGCTAGGCAGACTCATTTACATGAACTCAAATCTGGTCTCAGACACCTACTAACTGTGACTCTGGGTAAATCACTTAATTCTGTTTGCCTCAGTTTCCTCATTTGTAAAATGGACTGGTAAGGGAAATGGAAAACCATTCCAGTATCTCTGCCAAGAAAATTCCAAATAAGGTCATGAAGAGTTAGACGTGATTAAGAAATGACTGAACAACAACTCATCTCTCATTTATGATACCTACAGACTGGAAGCAGAGGTAAAATGAGAGGCCTTCAAAATTTCTTGTCAAGTAGATGATACGATTTTTAGTCTTGCTGACTATGTCCTCTGGCATGCTTCCTTGCTGTTCAAACATTATGTTTTAAAATTTTTATTTACTTAAGTCCATGGGGTTAAGTGACTTGCCTGAGGTCACAGAGCTAGGTAGTTATTAAGTTTCTAAGGTTGGATTTGAACTCAGGTCCTCCTGATTCCTGGGCTGGTGCTCTATTCACTGCACCACCTAGTTGCCCCTCATCCATTGTTTTTTTTTTTTTTTATTCCATTGATTTGTTGCTGGTTGAGTTCTGCTCTTGCCTTCTACTGAAGTGATCTGTTTCCTTCTTCAGGCTTGATTCCTCTGGAAAGTCTAAAAATATTTGAATTTGAAGTTGAACCTAATTCATTGATGAGATAATTCCCCTCTCCCCACAATGGTCCAATTTCTATCCTAACCATCACTTCTCATCCTGTGAGATTCTTGTCCATGACCTCCAATAAATTCCTCATGAAGAATCTACTGGAAGCCTTTCTTCAGGAATTTAAACATGTGTTCTCCAGTATGGTTCCCATCTTATCCATCTGTTGTTCCTCATTCTCACTCCCAATATATGCATGGCCCTTCTCTTTCTAATCAGATTTCTGGTTGGCATCTTTTATGTCACTTCTTGAACAAGTGTCATCATAACTAACATGTTACAGTCAATTTATACGCATTCTATGTCCATCACTCTTCTTTGTTTTGATATTTCATAACTTCTTACTACATTATGAAGGAAACATTGATATTTTAAAAAGTGAATTTTAGTTTCAAAGAGTATTGAAAAACACTGAAAATTTTTCCTAATATAATTCCTTTTCCCATTCACTTTTGGGCTCAATTCATAGTCCATTTGTACTGTCTACTCAATTGAAATGTTTCTAAGTGCATTTATGAATCTGAAAAAGAGACATTTGCCATCTATTTGATTTTTCCTGTACTGATAATTAGGTTGATTTCTTTTTAGTGTTTTTATCTCATCAGAATGCTTTTAATATTCTAGGACTGATAAAATAAGCACATAATCAACCAAAAAAAAAGAAGTATATTGAAGACTTGACCATCTGTAGAAAACCCCTTTTACTTTTGTAATCTGTATTGGAAATTCCCAAAACAGAAGTAAATATGGTTTGTTTCCTCTTTTATGTCTTGAAGGTTAATCAAGCCCCATTTCTAGATTTATATTGCCAATCTGATGATTGTCATTGTTATTTCTGTAGTTAGACTCCTAAAGAAATTTTGTATGACATTAATGTATACATGGGCAATTAGGTGGTGCAAGGGATAGGTTATGAGGCTTGAAGTCAGCAAGAGTCACATCTGGTTTTAGATACTAATTGTGTAATCCTGTGGGTGGTTGCTCCCATGTGTTTTAGCCTGATATTCTCATCAATGTTATCAAATACCTTCAATGAGAATGAAAGCAGCATCAAGGTCAGCTACCACACTGATGGTAAATTAAGATTACAATTCAAGACTAAAGTAGAGGGAGAATTAACACAAGACAATCCATTCACAGATAACAGTCTCTGAAGTTGAAAGGTAACAAAGTTTGGATAAATTCTCTGCTGGTTGTGCTAATTTTGGACTAACAATTAACACCAAGAAAACATACCTTTCCACCAGCCAATACTACATAATCCATACATGGAAGAATTGCTTACCACAAATGGAGAAAGTTTGTATGCTGTGGATAAATACATTTATCCTGGCAGTATATTTTCTAAGGATGTGCATATTTCTGAGGTCAATGCACATATTGCTAATGTATGTTAGGGCATCCATTCATGGTAGAGCCAGGTCATATGATAAAGGTTTGCTTTTATATTTTCATGATGGTCTGGAGTTAAGAGATGGAGAAATGCTAATTAATGCAGATAAACTAAAAAGTATATTTTGGGGAGAGACAATTACAAGCACACCTCCTGAATGGGAGACACCATATTTGGAGAAAAATCTTTGAGCTGTATTTTTTTACTCCCCTAAATCAAGATTTCTTTCCCTAGTTGTCAGTCAATAAACACAATCTCTTAGTCAATTGTATGAGTATAAAGATAAGACATTTGTGGACAATTGTGAAAGTCTATTTTCTATTCTCCCGCTTTCATCAACAATACCTTCAAAATATATGCAGAAAATTATCATAGGTTGCACAGTGGATAGAGCACCGGCCCTGGAGTCAGGAGGACCTGAGTTCAAATTCAGCCTCAGACACTTAGTGAATGCCTAACTGTGACCTTGGGGAAGTCACTTAACCCGTTGCTTGCAAAAATAAAAACAGAAGATTTTTCATGATGGTTTTATAGAGTCAGAAATATAGACTTTTTAAGCCAGAAGTATTGCTGTACCTTCAAGGATTATTTTTCCCATTATTTTCCCCAATATCATAATAGAAATCAATGGGAGAAATATATTCTGCTTTACACACAATCATTTTGCAGCCAATTATATCCAATAGTCTATTTTAGAAATCAAATGAAAAGAAATCATCATTCATTAATTCCATTACTTATGTAAATTAACCTTATGATTGAGAAAGGAAATGTGACAAATTATGGCATAGTTCTTGCCTTCAGAGAGCTTAAATTATCTATCTATCTATCTATCTATCATCTATCATCTATCTATCTATGACTATTTTCTGTCTATTTATTTATCTAATTTTCCATTCATTCATCCATCCACTTATCTATTAATCTGTTTCTTTCAGTCCTATGATTTCACTGGTATAAGGAGTCCCATGTGAATAAACTCCCTGTGCCAATATGGGTCATCAACTGTTCTGCAGCACCTTTAGATGCCATTAGAGAACAAAGAGTGGTTAGGTAACTTGTCCAAAGTCACACAGCCAATACGTGACAGAAGCAGCACTAGCATCTGGGTCTTCTTGGCTCACTATCCCCTACTCTATATATTGAGACTCTTCTGGACAATTATCATGTCTAATAGAACAAGATAAGCATATTTGAAAAGTACAAAGCACTACGGACCTCCCTAGGCAAGGGAAATCACTTCCAGCTGGAACATTGTTTATATAAACTCTTGGAGTCACAGAGCTGGAAGGGACCAAAAAATATGTCTAGTCCAATCCTGGAATGTTACAAATGAGGAAACTGAGGCTCAGAAATAATTTTATATAACTAAAGGTCAAAATATTTTTGTTTTAACTTAGCAATTAATAGTGACTGATGTTCACAACAAGGAAGAACAATGATCAAATTCATAAATCAGTTTTGTTTATGGTTGCTTTATGAAGGAAAATCATTTGTTCCCCAAAGTAAAACCTTATGCCTTTATTTCAGCACATGAAAGATTTGGCTGGTTCTCTGTTCTTTGAGTCAAACAGAATTGAAAATTGGAAATCTATTTTATTTACGGTTTCCAATTCTTTTAATGAGAGCAGAACATCATTGAAAAAAATCAACATGGACAATATACATTCAAGTGAGACCCTAATTAAAGAAATCACTAACTGTTCTTGCAGCTTCAATGTTAGACATGACATCACTTTGTCCTATATAGATGAAGGTTTGGCAACCTTTAGAAGGTGTGTGCCAAAACTCCAATGCCTTTCCTTGGAACTTGCCATGGGACTGGGTGGAATCACAACTGCTAGGGTGGGGGGAGAGTGAAAGAAAAGACAGAAAAAGGGAATAGAGCACAAGCCAGCAGGGAGCTCTTCCAAGCATGGGAACAAGGAGAGGAATGGGATGAGTTGCCTGCCAGTGACTTTCAAAGTCAGTGGCAGGGAACAGGGTGTGGCAATGACAACCAGCTTGCATGCTAATGAAAACAGGTTCATCTGGCATGGTTGACATTCATGCCTTAGGTGACCAGTCTGTGATATAATTATTGGGAATCTCTTTAATTGACTTTCCCAAAATAGCATTAAATTTGGAGTAGTTTCTTGCCTCCTCTCAACAAAATCCCATATTGTGTTTTGATGTTAATTTCAGGTGATCTGAACCTAAAGAATTTAAAGTTGATTTTATCTGATCCCTCATGTTTTGAATTAAAGATGTTTTACTGCATATTTATGCACACATGTATGCATGGAGGTATATAGATATATTCAAGGGCAAAAGCTAACCTTTACTCTTTAACCATGTAAAACTACAATGCCAATATTACTGTGGTTTTGTGTTTGTGGGGGGGGGGGTATGCAACTTCCCTGACTCGAAGCTTGTAACATTGATTTCTAATGAACATTTCTAATGTGATCCATCTGCTTTGTCTATTTAGTATCTGAGGTGGGGTTTCATGCAATTCTTGGGAAGGGGTTTCATGCTATTCTTGGGAATTCTCTTATTGAGATGTCACAATTTAGGACATAGGAGGCATCTAAAAACAATTATACATTAATTTATGGATTGATCGAGTCCAATCTTTTCATTTTATAGCTGTGGAAAATATAATGAGTAGGCATAGGCTGATGTAGAACAATATTATGAAAGCCATTCTGGAAGGACTTTTTTATAAATCTTGAAACAAGCAGGAGGAAATTCCAAGGTCTCCTTCAAAGACCTAAACTGCAGTACCATCCTCTCTGACTGTTCTAGAGTTATGGTTCTTGGGCTCTCTCTGTAATAGATCAAGGGATGTAAGTTAATTTGATTCAATAAATATTTATTAAGTACCTACTAAGTGTCAGACAAAAAATAGTCCCTGTCCTCAAGGATCTTACAGTCCAATGGAAGAAACAACTTTCAAATAAATATATACAAAGAGTATGTTACAGTAATTGGTTATTCTTTTGTTTCTTCCTAATTTTTGGAAGATGCATACACACACACACACACGCACACATATATACTGTAGAGACATTGTGGCTAAATGGTGAGATAGTAAAAGGTGGGAATGATGGGTTGAATCTAATTTTCATAGGAATGTTTAATTTTCAATTTAATTTAAAATATAAATTTTCATAGGAATACATTCAAAACTTTTTGCTCAGGTTCACAAAAAAGGACACTGAGTATGAATTCATGATGGTGGTTACTTGACTGGGCAACAAACAAGCAAAAAAAACTGAATGGGATTTGCTGGTCTAAAAGCACAGTAGAAGTAATCAGCATGAGGAAACTATGAAAAATGCTAAATAAGGAAATATTGGACCAAATTACTGTTGTCAGAGAGTGCGGAATGAGGGACATAATAGTCACGTGTTACTCTAACCCACTTAGTCTACTTCTAAAAGAGTGTATTCAAAATTTGGCCGACATTTTAAGAAAAACAAGTATGACCTAGAGATGGACGTATGTTGTCTTCAAAGAGCTAAAGAGCTATAGTTTGGAAGAAGGATTAGATTTCTTTTGCCTGACCCCAGAAAGACTGGTACCAGTGGACGGAAACTACAAAGAACCAGATTGCATCTTAATAGGAGAAAACATTTCATAATAATAAGAACTGTCCAAAAGCGGATAGCTGTGAAAGGTAATTAATATGCCAATAGTAGAAAACATAGGGCAGCTAGGTGGTGCAGAGGGTCTGGAGTCAGGAAGGTATCTTTTTGTATTCAAATCTGGTGTCAGACTACCTTTGTGACCCTGAGCAAGTCATGTAAACCTATTTACCTCAGTTTACACATCTGTAAAATGATCTAAAGGAGGAAATGGCAAACCATATCAGTATCTTTGCCAAGAAAATTCCAAATGGGGTCATAAAGAGTTGAACATGAATAATTTGCTAAACAATAGCAACAGGAAATCTTAGAATGGTAGCTGATAAGTACTTGCTGGTGGTATTTTGTAGAAAGGATTCCTACATTAGATTAGAACCAGCCTGCTTGATCTTTAAGGTCTTACTAAAAATCTGAACTTCTGGGATTTTATGATTTTATGTATTTAAATAGTCTACTATGGGTTTCATCACTATCCATCTGTCTCTGCATCTTTCTCTTTATATCTCTTTTTGCTTCTCTTTATTTCTGTCTCTATGTGTCTCGGTCATACATATATACACACATACACATACAACATATAGACATGCATACAAACATTTAGAAAAAAATGCAAACTGGGTTCTAATCCAAATTGGTAGGTTGGCTAATCTATATATTAGACAATATAGAAATCTACTCCAATATAAATTAAAAGATTAATTAAAATGAATCATATTCTAAGTAATTATGATTAACAACCTGGATGTCAGGCAACAACAATAAAGAATGAAGCAAACTTCTTTCATAGCAGAAGAGATGTGGGAATAATGGGGCAAAATGCTGAATACATTGTCAGATTGGTCATTAACAGTTGTTTTTGTTTGATTGTTTTTTTCAGTTACAATGGTGGGTTCAGTTCTGGGGAAAGGCATATCCAGAAATGATCGTGGTATAAAAACAAAAGGAGTGAATAAATATTATTATGAAACTTTTTTTTTTAAGAAATACAAACCAGCTTTGATCGGTGAAAGTTGTATTGGTATCATGTTGCCAAGAGTTTCAACATGTGCCTGGTAGTCACATGCAGCATCTTTGTCTTGGAATGATGCCCTATGGCAAAAATGGACCATAGGATTAATTCACTTCGAAATTTATTTTTTTGTGGAGAAAAATAGGCTCATGAATTACATGAAAATAGACTTCTTTGCAATAATGTAAACTCCTTTGAGGACAAGTTGGAGATTTTCCCCTTAAAAAAACTTCTTAAGCCTTTAATTTTACTATGAAGTCCCGCAAATGCTGCCAAATGAATTCAATGCATAGAGGCTGAATCCTCTGTATTATTAATTGTTGATTAATATTAGAGAACAGATTACTCTATCTCATTTATTACCTATTTCATAAGGTATGCAGTAGTGAATTTCTCTTTTCTCTCTCCCAAAAAAACTCCCAAATATCCTTATTTAATTTTAATTTCTCCAGCTTCTAATTCCACCCTTAAAAATAACTTTGCAAAGAATTAATAATTACTGATGGGTGCACATTTTCTTTTCTCCAATAAAGTGTCATATTCAACAGGGCATATGGAAGGTCCTGAATGAATTCTTGGTGATGGACTGATTAATGTATGTCTTGGACTTTATGGATGTTCAAATTCCATCAACTCAGCTCTTAAGCTGTCTCTCAGAGAAGGAATCAGAATAGTAAAGTTCAAAGAATGTAGGGCTTAGGACTCAAAGAGCCTGGGTTCAAATGAAGATTCTGCTACTAATTAGCTATATAATATTAGCCAAATTGTTTATATTTCCTATTCCATGAAATATAGGGATCAGAGAAAATGTTCTCTAGGCCCTTTCTAGATCTCAAACTATCATACTTTTAGGAAGCAAAAGTATTCCCATATGCTAGGGTTTATAGAAGAGTAGAGATGAGAATTACATAGGGTAAAGTTAGGAGGTGTTTGCCACCTGCCCTAACCGATGAGCTCAGTGATACTTTAAGCTAGACTACAGTTAAATTCTAAGTGCTTAAGGCAATTCCATAACATATCAAGAATGTGGAACAGACTGAAGTTAATTTTATGGCAATTGTTCTCCTGGAGATTGTTCTTGAAATAAACGACTATGGCAGTGATAATAGCCTAGATTTTTTTCTAAGAAAACAGTCTATAATTGGTGTCCCAGGGACAATTACTTTATATAGAAATGAAATGTCTATTGTTATATAAAAGATACCTTCAATTCTGTACAAGTACAGTGGAATGATAATGATAATAATAATAATAACAATAATATTCATAACAGTATGTTAAGGTTTTCAAACTTGTTAAATATTTTCTCATTTTATCTTCTTAATAATCACATAATTTTATAGTTAGAGAAACCTGAACAGGCAGAGATTAAATGACTTGTCTAGCAGCTAGTATCTAAGATAAAATTAGCACTTAGATCTTCCTAACACCTGATTCAATAAGATGTAAGAGACTGGACACTGGACTTAAGTCATAGGACCATAGGACTTAGATTTGAGGCTCAAGTTCTGACACTTGGAAGACCCTGGGCCAGACACTCAGTTTCTCTGAACGCACAAGGATACGAATTTGGAATCTCTTCAGGGTGAGGACCTTCCTGTGTGTGAATTCCCTTCATCCAACTCACCAATGTCTACCAACATAATGCATACTAGGACTCAGTTCTAAGAAGTTACCTGAGACATGGAGAGATTTAGTGACTTGCCCAAAGTCAAAAACTTGTAAATATGTACTTCAATATGAACATCCAAACTTGGTTTGCCACTGTTTTAACCAAAGAGAACAAAATCTATCCATGAACATAAATTTAAAATAACCTAAAGGAAACACAATGCAAGAGAGCTGATCAGTTTGCTTTTATTGACCAACCTGAGAAACAGAAGTATTGGCTCTTCCATTTGAATAAGTACATTCACTGGCAAGATGATCTCCAAAAACACATCCTGGATTTAAAAAGTTACTTGAGAAGATCAACTTAGAAAGACTGATGAAGGGAAATGATGTAGCTTATAGGGTTTATAATCATTGATATATAGAGATGGCAGGAGTTAATGGATTGAAAGTGAAATTTGGAGACAGAAGAAGCTGAGTTTGAGTTTTGCAAAGAAAAGAGCCAATAGTAATGTTTCTTCAGAATGTGGTGGTACACCCAGTCTACCTTCTAGGTCCATAGATGTTTTCACTAAGCTGTATTTCCTTCCCATTAAGGAATCAAGGACTTATAAACAGAACATCTTCCTTAGGGGAGCATCAACTTTGGTATTCTTTTCTATTTCAATATCATGATCACATCAGACATGAATATAAGAGGGCTCATCATTACAATTGCACTATTTACTGAAGTTTCTAACAAGATACTGTAACGATTCAATTTCCTGGACCTTCAGGGGGAAACACTGTAAACATGTTTGTGTGGCCCTGTGTGTGTGTGTGTGTGTGCGTGAGTGCATTTTGACTATACCTCTGATTTCACTAATAAAGGGAATCTTCAATAAAGAAAATTATTTTATCAATGAAGATCAACACTTGTTCTGCACTGAGGTCTAATCATCTGAGAGTTTCCTGGGACCTTAAGAATTTGACTTTTCCCAAGGTCACCATCAGTATGTGTCAGAAGGTCTTGAATCCATATCTTCCTAACTCTGAGGATGGTTCTCTATCTTGTACTCCTCTGTCTAGAAATATAGGTTGCAAAATTTCCACTTTAATCCCTGGATGCTCCCTTTCCACATGGGAGTGCTCTCTCTGGCCCTTATTTCCCATCTCCCTTTTGGGCTTTCTATGAGTTTAATTGGTTGGGACACAATGGGTTACCTTTTTTCCCCCTTTTTGATATAAGCCTAAGCATCTTTGGACATTACAATTACTCTCTCAGTTGGTAGTAACACACAAAAAGATGAATGTTATTGCTCTATCTTTGGAATAAGGCATGCATACATGCATATCATTATATGAATACACAGAGGCATACTTCTGTTTGTGATCATAAACATACATGTGCACATGTGTATTCGTGAGATGTATATCTTTATATGTAAATAAACATGAATCATGTGTGTCTTTAATATACTCTCCCTCTTCAAGTGATTTTGGATATATTTGTATAGCATATCTACTGGATATTAGAGAGATTAATTAAATTAGTAAAAGCATTGTATAATCAAGAAACACTCATCACACATATCATGGAATACAACATCCCAGGAAATTCTTAGATGTTCTTTTTCAGAGTCATGTCAATAGATGTATGATCCATGTCCATGCCTGTGTTTGTGCATACATACAAAATAAACTCATTGTTCTAGGGAACTCCCAATAAGGAGCATGACGATCAGCAAGCTTTCTACAACATACAATCTTAAATGAGTTTTATGGGCCACTAAGAGTTTATGTGACCTAACCAGGATCAAATTCTTATTAAGTGTTTGAAATGGGACTTCAACATAATGTTTTCTTGACTCAAAGACTAGTTTTCTATTGCATTTGCCATGTTGCTTCTTATATATATATATGTGTGAGTGAATTCTATTTGTGATTATATTATTTATATTTATATCAACCATAGAGCATGTTTCCATCATCTGGTTAAGTACATTTCAAGCTTTCTGATGGAATATTTGCTATCCAATGTCAACAGATCATGACATGCACCATGTGACCAGAGACCACAACACAAACATTTGGTTTTCTCTTGCTCTTGATGGGAAAAGGCACTTTCAGAGAATTGTTGGAACAGTGCTTACAGCCAAATCATGGCCTTGTGTTGTAAGATGCAAATGTGTCTTCCAGTTCAACTGGCTCACACCCAATCTCTTTGTGAGGATCACTTTAATTTGCCAAATTAAAGACTAGCTCTGGGGTTGGGACTTTAGTCTTTAAAAAAGAATGTCAAAACTCAGCAGGCATGTTTGCTAAACGTTAGCAAAAAAATAAAATAAAATAATGACAGCATGGGCCAGAGGAACAATAAGACATAGTCTGTCACTGTCTCCCTTTAGCTCCTATCTCAAAGAGTTAGACCTTTGGATCTGTTTGCCAAAAATATAATTTGTATTGTTTTTGAAGAGACCATCCAGGGGGATGACTGTTCCTTGAGTCTGTCCTATTTTCTACTCTCAACGTAAAAGAAGAATTGAGATGTAATTTCTTTACCAATTAAATCACTAATTGTAACCATTTCAAAAGATTTTTTAGAAAATCAAGATTAAGTTGTTTATCCATGTTTATAAAAGAGTTTAACCATTAACTGTCTCAACAATACAGACCTAAGCCAGTAGAGAGTCTTACCATGACAAGGGATGAAAGGTAGCTGGGCCATCATGGATAGAGCTAGCCTTGGATCCAGGAAGATCTGAGTTTAGATTCTATATATTTTAACCATTCTGATACTGTGATCCTGGAGAAATTGCTTACCTTTTCAGACCTCCTCAAGCAATCTCTAAGACTATAAGTTGTATGAATAAAAGGAATTTCCTGTACATGAAAAAATGACATTTTTGATCAGAAAATAAAATCTTTCTGAAACCTATTTACAAAAATAGGGTGCACTGAAAGCATGAAGAAAGCCCTAAAATTGTTCTTGTTTGTGTGTGTATACACACCAACAGACATAGGATTCTCTTTTTTCAAGACAATGATTGACGAGGAAGGCATAGCATAATTCAACACTTCATAAAATTCAGAATTGGATGGAAGCCCAAAAACCCCTGGTCCAACATGTACCTGGAAAGAAATATCTTTTACAACACCCCCAAAAAGTGATCACCCAATATTCCTTGAAAGAAAATTCAAAGACAAGAAAATCATTGTTTCCTGAGGCAACCAATTCCACTATTAAATAATTCTAATAATTAAAAAGTTATTCCTTATATTGAGTCAAAATTTTTCTCTAACTTCTATTTTCTACCCTTAGTTTTTCCCTTTGTTTTCACACAGAAGACATGCTGAGTCTTTGTGATAGCTGTTAAAATACTTGAAGTGGTGGCAGCTAGGTGGCACAGTAGATGCAACACTGACCCTGGAGACAGGAGGTCCTGAGTTCAAATCCAGTCTAAGATACTTAATAATTACCCAGCTGTGTGACCTTGAGCAATCCATTGCCTTGCAAAAACCAAAAGAAAAAAATACTTGAAGACAAACTATCATGCTCTCCCTCCACTTGTCATAAATCTTTTTTCCTTCAGGGTAAATAAGTCTGATTGTTTTGACCCATATTTTTATGGTATAGTTTCAATGTTTCCCACCATCATTCTTGTCCAACTTCTGCACACACATTTCAGAATCCAAGGCTGAATACAATCCTCTAGAGATATAGACCAGGGCAAGAGCCATAAGATAAAATACGGTAGAATTATAACACTCCAATTCTGTAGACTGGCACTGGTCCATGGCAAAATTGTAATTGGAGCTCCAAACATTTACCACTAAAACCATTACTCCTTAAAAGTTATAAACTTAAAAACAAATTTAGTAGAACTTTGTCTTTTGTGGCTTTAAATTTAAAAATCTACAAATGTGAACATTTCAGTATATAACAAATGACAAAAAAGAGGATTTATATTAAACTATGATCTGTTATATACCATTTTAAGAGAACACAGTTTTTTAAAAATGCCTTGCTTTATTATGACCCCTTTGAGATTCTTTTCCATTTTCTTTTCTGTATTTTCTTAAGGTTTCATTGCTCCCCCTCTCATTTTCCTCCTCCTTTTCCTCCCCTCCTCCTTCTCCTCCTCTTTCTTCTTGTTCTTGTCATTCTTGCTTTTTATTCTCTTCTTCTTTCTCCTCCTCCTCTTCTTCCTCCTCCTCCTTCTCCTTCAATAATGTAATTCAAAAGTTGAATGCACTGCATTGATGGGTAAGTTTCTTTTCTCAGATGGCCCAAAATAATAATGCTGGATAAGAAAGTCTTGAATTTTTTCAAGTCAGATGTTCTTAATCTGGAAAGGGAGGAATCTAACAAATATTTTTAAAACAGATTTTTGATATGATTGATTTTCTTCATAATTGTACTGTTTTAAATTTAAAAACATATTTCTGAGGAGTCCATAGGTATTTTTTCTCTGATGGCAAAAAAGTTAAAAGCCTATGTAGAGCATAGTCTTGGTCAGGCATAGGATAAACTGCATAGATTCTGAGGCATCTTCCAATTTTGATGTTTGATTATTCAGATCATAGGTCCAGGGTTGTGAGGAAGGAAAAAGGGGGTATCTCTCCATGTCCTCCTCTCCCAGATGCAGGGGATACATGGTCTAGACTGAGAGTGGTGATTCTGAGTTCATTGTGGGCTAAAAACAATAAGAGAAAGATTGAGCTGAAGATTAGGGCAGAATAAAGTAGATTAGGGAATGCGATTTTAGAAGTGTTGAGACACACAAGCTTTGCCAGAACAAAATCCACTGGATAGAAACCAAGAAATGATCTAATATCTATTCCAGTCAGGACTGGGCTTGTGGACTCTTATAAAGAGACCTATTAAAAATAGGAGGTCAGCTTGGCAAAATAGTAAGAATGAGGAGCAAGGCCTCCTCTCTGACTGCATATATAGCCAGGATTAAGTGATAAATCCTCTGTAAATGTTGTAATTTCTTCCTTTATTTAATCTCTTGCAAGTCTTCTGGTGGTGCTGAGTGGGTGAAACTCTTAGGTTTGAATTCCAGAAAACCAGGTCTTCAGATACAAGAGCAGATTGGGCCAGTTGCAGATGGAAATGGGCCTTTGAGAACCATTGAATTATTTTTTTTCCATTTTTTCCTGAGCATCATAAACAGGTGATTGAATCTCTCATCCCTGAATGCTACTTCCTGATTTGGCTGTTAATTTTCCAGGGATAATAGATTTAGCATTGCAAAGGAGTTTAAATCTTATTTAGTCTGATTTGCTTCACTTTTCAGATGAGGAAAATGAGGCCTAGAGGAATAGAAATGACTTGTCTAAGGCCACACTATATCATGTAATCCTCACAACAATCCTGGGGAGAGTTAGGGGCATTGTTTCTATTTGAGTTTGACTCTCATAGTCTACATGTATTCAATGATCCAGTTATTCAATTTATTCATCAAGAAACTCACCAAAGACTACATCCCATTCCTAGTATAGACCAGCTATTATGAGTAAACTTCCTATGTCCTATTCAAACCCATTGAAGTATAAGAGAGGCTTTTAAGATGCTTTTGAAAGAGCTCAGGGCACTGCATTCCTAGTGTTGGCCCTGGTCCTAGGAAAATGAGTTTGGATCTTCTTCAGATGCTTACTTGTGAATCCTAGGTATGTCACAAAATTCTCAGCCTCAGTTTCCTTTCTATAAAACGGGAATAACAACATCATCTAACTCAGAGTTCTGGGAATGAAACAATTCTTCCATTATAAAGTGCTCTGTACAAACTTTGCCCTATTATATGTGTTTGCTGTTCTTGTTCAGCCATTTTTTTTCAATTGTGTCCAACTCTTCATGACCCTATTTGTATTTTTCTTTTTGGCAAAGATATTGGAATGGTTTGCCATTTCCTTTTCCTTCTCTTCAACCTGGAGAGGGAGTTGGAACTAGAAAGTATCTGGAATGTTGGATCTTATGATACATGAGTTTAACATGTCTTGATTTAGCCATGCTTTCACTAATCTAATTCAATGATTTTACTATTTTCATAAAGAAAGATTTATGAGCTATAAGAAGGATCTAGAAGGAAATGGGATTTTTTTTTCAGTGAGACAAGGGCATGAGTCAATGAAAGTAAATAGTGTTGATAATAGTGATAATAAAGTTAACATATATTACAAGGTTTGGGAAGTACTTAATATAGATCATATCATTTGATCCTCACAATAATCCTGTAAGATAGATAGTGTACATACATACTTCCCTTCTTGTCACATTTTTAGGAGTGGGAGTAATCTATTAAACAGAGATAGCAAGGTCTATCTAGATGGTAGCCAGACAAGAATCTATCAGACTGAGAGCAGGGAGTACTTTCCACTTTTTGTATCCTCAGCATTTCCACAGTTTGTCAATAAAAAATTATTAAGAATCTACAGGAAATGACTACAGTAATCTGCTGTTTGATAAACCCCAAAGTCCAGTTTTTTGAATAAAAACTCTCTTTTAACTGCTGTTGGGAAAATTGGAAGTTAGTATGGCAGAAACTTGGATTAGACCTACATCTCACACCCTATACCAAGATAAGATCAAAATGGGTACAGGATTTAGACATAAAAGATAATATTATAAGCAAACTAGGAAATCAGGGACTAGTTTACCTGTCAGATCCATGGAAAGGGAAGCAGTTTATGACCAAGGAAGAGATGAAGAACATCATTAAAAACAAACTACATGATTCTGATTACATTAAATTAAAAAGGTTTTGTACCAACAAAGCCACTGTAACAAGATTTTTTTAAAATGTAGTAAATTGCAAAATAATTTGTACAACTAGTATTTCTGACAAAGGACTCATTTCAAAAATATATAGAGAGCTGAGGCAAATTAAAAAAAAGCAATTCCCCAATTGACAAATGGTCAATGGATATGCAGAGGCAATTTACAGACGAGGAAATCAAAGAGATCCCTAGTCATATGAAAAAATGCTCTAAATCACTACTTATTAGAGAAATGTAAATTGAAGCATCTCTGAGGTACCACCTCATGCCTCTCAGACTGGCCAATATGACCAGAAAAGACAATGATCAATATTGGAAGGTATATGGGAAATTTGGGACACAAATGCATTGTTGGTGGAACTGTGAACTCATCTAATCTTTCTGGAGAGCAATCTGGAATTTTTTTCCCAAAGGGCAAGAAAATGTGCATACCCTTTGATCCAGCAATGCCACTACTGGATCTGTATCCTGAAGAGATCATGAAAAAGAGTAACAACATCACTTGTACAAAGATATTCATAGCATCCCTGTTTGTGGTGGCAAAGAATTGGAAATTGAGTGAATGTCCATCAATTGGGGAATGGCTGAACAAATTGTGGTATATGTATGTTAGGGAACACTATTGTTCTATTAGAAATCAGGAGGGATGGGACATCAGAGAAACCTGGAAGAATTAGCATGAACTGATGCTGAGTGAGATGAGCAGAACCAGAAGAACATTGTACACACTAACAGCAACATGGGGTTGATGATCAACATTAATGGACTTGCTCATTTGTGCAACAATCAGAGACAATTTTAAGGTATCTATGATGGAGAATACCATCTATATCCAAAGAAACAATTGTGGAGTTTATATAAAGACCAAAAACTATTATCTTTAATTTTTTTAAAAAAGATATATTATATATAATTTTGCTATCTCTTACACTTTATGGTTCTTCCTTAAGGATATGATTTCTCTCTCAACACATTCAGTTTTGATCAATGTATAGCAGGGAAACAGTGTAAAGACTCTCAGACTGCCTTCTGTAGGGAATGGGGGTGGGAAAGGGAGATTGGGGGGGAAATTGTAAAATTCAAAAAACAATAAAAATAGAATCTGCTATGTTCTTGTGCTGTTCTATACTCTGAGTATGCTGCTTGTTGGTTCATTAATTGACAACTGGAAATCATACTCAGAATTCAATACAGATTTTGCTTCATATGAAAACGAGCTAACTTTCTGAACCAGTAACAGACATCAGAATGATTAGAATTACAATTTTGGTTGAATGAAGGGTAGAGAAGGAGCTGTCACACTAAAATGGCTCAACAGAAAAGGAGGTTAGGGAGTCAACTCTTGGTTGACACACCCTGGATTAGACCAAGGCAAGGGGAATGTAGAGAGCCAAGAATAAGTCAACATGAGAAACATCAGAGAAGTAAGATCTCATACTCTTCTCTGCAATGAGCTAAACTGGATTAATTGGTCACTCCATCCACAACCTATATACTTTTTTTTAAATCTGTTTTACTCATATAATTGACTATACTTAGAAAGCCTATGCCCTCTCAATCTTTACTTCCACCAATGCTACTTATCAAGTCCCAGTTTAAATATTTCTACCCTCTCTCAATTTCTTTCTTTTTATTTTTTATTAATCTATTTCATTTTTAAATGCATTAAACTGAAAAAGAAACAATAGCTCTGAGTTCTAAATTTTTTCCTCTCTCTCTCTTTACCTCCCTAAAACAAGGGCTAATTTGATATAAATGCACAATTGTATTAAACATATTTCCATATTAGTCTTTTGTGAAAGAAGAATCAGAACAAAAGGGAAAAGGAAAAAATTTAA
This sequence comes from Macrotis lagotis, assembly GCF_037893015.1. NCBI lineage: Eukaryota > Metazoa > Chordata > Mammalia > Peramelemorphia > Peramelidae > Macrotis > Macrotis lagotis. Next base: position 44,973,643 of record NC_133661.1, on the reverse strand, counting down.
AAAATAAAAATAGTATGCTTTAGTCTGCCTTCAAACTCTATAGTTCTTTCTCTGGATTTTCTATCACAAGCATATTAGAATTGTCTTTGATCATATATGCTAAGAAGAGCTAAATCTATAATAGCTGATCATCATACAATATTGCTGTTAAAGTGTATGATGTTCTGTTTCTGCTCACTTCACTCCGTTTCAGTTTGTGTAAGTCTTCTTATGAAATTTCTCTCACCCAATTCCAATGGTTGTTTCCCATTCAGATTTCAAAATATCTTTATTTTTATCCTCAAATATCCAATTATTAATTCTATTTTGCCTTACTTCTTCATATATGTTTTAATCTTCATCTTAATCTCTATGTCTCCACAGGGACTGTGGGAGTCACCCGTGCAATGGGAACCAGTGAATGTTACACAATCAATGAATATTTGTTTACTAGAATTATAATGAATTTACTTGATTAGTTGTTGGTGCTCAAAATCAAAGGGACCTCAAGGAAAGGTAAGATAGTTCTATACTGTTAGATTCTGAATGGGGACTTTTCACTTCTTCATTCGTAGGGCCAATGTAACATAAAATTCTGCCATGCAAAGACAGTTGAGGCAGCCAGTAGAAATAAAGAAACTCTAGGTCTGTATACTGTCTTTAACAGAGTCAGCCTGACAACTATACAAATGAACAAAATACATTCTCTTACCCTCTGCCTGTCTTGTCTTAGACATTTCTTGACGATTTATGACCTTATACTTTTGTGGAATGACATCTGATCAGAAGAAGGTGGACCATTTCCTGAAAAATGTCTCAGGATGGACCCTAACCCATATATAACTAAAGACAGCTTCCTAGTAAGGAAATGTGAAGATTTCCTGTGGGAATTCTGGCAGGTGTTTGACAACCTCCTTAAGCCCAAGTCAGGTCAAGTGGCAGATCAGACAGCTCAAACAGGGAGGAAAGTCTTTGATTAATTACCTCGATTCTTCCCAATTTCTATGCAAGGATTTGACTTGGAATGAACCAGCCACATTGGACCTTTTGTGTTTGATTTTATAGAACTCCTTTTAATGATAAGAATGTATAGTTCAATGATACTATGTCATCAGAGATTTTTAATAAACAACCAAATTGTAAAATATAGAAAAGATTTGAAATGAATAATTACAGAGTTGTATCCTCTCTTTTATACTCTGGAAAGAAAAAAGGTAGGCCAGTCAGATAGCCAGAGTGAGGGTCAGCTGATGGGTATGTCAACTGTGGATTCCACTGACATTGCTGTCCTTAAGATAATGCAAAACAATTCCACTCCCTCCAGGAAATTTGGTAGCTCCCAAATGAAAATATTTGAGATGTCATTGATGAGAATCAAGAAGAATGAATAAAACTGGGGCGGCTAGGTGGCGTAGTGGATAAAAGCCCTGGCCCTGGGGTCAGGAGTACCTGGGTTCAAATCCGGTCTCAGACACTTAATAATACCCTAGCCGTGTGGCCTTGGGCAAGCCACTTAACCCTGTTTGCCTTGCAAAAACCTAAAAAAAAATGAATAAAACTATATTGGTTGTGTTTAGTGACCCAGAGAAGAAGCCAGATGGAATAGTGGTGAGAATGCTAAGCTTGGAGTCAGAGACCTGAGCTCCAATCCAGTCTCCAATACCTATTAGTTGTATAACTATGGATGTTGCTTTCTCTCTTTCAGTCTTAATTTTCTCAAATGAAAATGAAGGAATTAGATTTGATGATTTCCACAGTTCCTTCCAGTATTAAGAATATAATCCTAATTAATGCCTGTATTGATGGCATCATGATCCCACTAGAATCCCAAAATATGATTCCTGTGAGGATGGAGCCATTCAAGTCCTGCCAATAAGGAAGTGGGAAATCATGCACAATATTTACACTAATTCCCTATTCAATTGTAGTCTCTTTTAAAATGCAAGGAACCTACCATGCCTTTGGATGCCTTTATCAAGTCCCAGTTTAAATAAACTCTTTTTCTCCCTTTATTCAGTTGCAAAATCATTCCTAGATCCCACTTAAGTCAATGAGTAGACAATGTAAAGAAAAAAAAAAGATCAATTCCCTGCATATCACTCATAGACAATCTATCTATTTGAGGCAAGTTGACCAGTGCCTTCCATAAACCAGGAGGCTCCATGATGGACACTAGGCTGGGAAAGTCAGTACTCTCCTGAAGCAGTTGATCTGAACATAGAGGCTATAGCTAGTCATCTGTATCTGTACTGTTTGTACTGAAAATATGGAAATTCCCTGGATTGTCTTCTCTTTCACTCAGTTCATAACTAAGGACTTTCTTGTATTATATTGCAATGAAATGAATTTCTGTGATCTTGAAATCTGAGAGCAGCAACTTCAACTATGAAATGAAAACACAGCAAAATTCCCTCTTGGAACCTGTGTGCATTTTGTTGAAACATTCAAGTTAAACTTTCCTACCTTGCCTTGAGACACTCTATAAACCAGTTTTATAGAAATGTTATCACCTTGTTGAAATAAAGCAAGGCACCTCAGCATTTATCATTATTTCCAAAATCAAAATTTCCAGAGAAACTTTCCTATGACAATTTTCTGTTTTTGTCATTTGGCCTGGAATGAGTGACTAAGATCTGGATTGCCTGGGCTTTGCATGCTCTATGTGAGTGAGAGGAGCTTAGGAGAGTCTGCTTCCCAATACCACTGGACAGAACTTCCCATAATCATGTCTTAGGGTAGGAGTAAATGCTGTGAACTGATTGAAACAGCAATATTATAGATTCTTTTTATTATTTCATGGCTAGAATGGGTCAGCAATGTTCTAGGTTTTACTGAGTATAAATAAAAACTGTGAATCTAAATTGAGAACCCTCCCAGAAGAGATCTGTAGGAGTCTTCAAAGTTTCCATCAAATTGTGTTAATTTAAAAGTACAGGGACATGCCATTTTATATATAAAATATATGATGCATATTTTATAATTCTATAATAATATAAAATTATATACACATGTAAATATACAAATATAAATACACAGAGGAAGTATTAAATGTATTTAAAAGAATAGGGACATGGTTGTTAAATGCATCTGTGAAGACTTTTTCTAAGGGTGAAAATTAGGACAAAGCCCACGCATTTATAAAATCATATATCTATGAAAGTAAGAAAGTGGTAAAGACTGAATAATAACCAAGGGGAAGAAACTGAGGCTTTGTCCCAGGGCAACTGATTTTTAGAGGGAAGGAACAACACTTATAATACCATAGTATAGAATTAAAAGAACTAAACTACTTAGCAAGAATAGCTAAAAGGTGAAATACTAGATAATAAGTTGGGGTGAGTTCTTCCCTAACCTTTAGAAATCCTTGCTTGACCCTGACATTAACTTAGGGTGTCATCACATAGCTTTCTTCCCTTTTGGTGCCAAGCTTCCAGAGTTTTCTACTGTTGCTCCCCTTTTTTCCTCACCTCCCACTGATTTCTCAACTCCTCGGAAGGTAGACTTCCGACTCCATTACATCAAAGACCTATGATTACTTAGAAAGGGAATTCCTTCCACCAAGGTAGTTCATAATCTATTATTTGATAGGTATAACTTAGAAAATTACTTGAGATTCAGAAAAGTTAACATTCTTACTCATGATCACAAAAAAAAGTCAAAACTTGAACCAGTATCTTCCTGTCTATCAGTCTGACTCTTATCTTTTATGCCGACAATTTGGCCATTCAATCAAAATTCTTCCATTCAAAGTTAGCAATGCTTTCAAACAATTAAATAACCAAAGACCTTTTTTGATCCTCATCCCACTTCAATTCTATACTTTTTGACAGTGATGATGACCCTCTCTTCCAGGATAATCTCTCCTCCCTTGACTTCAATGATCCTTCTGTCCCCTGGTCCATGTGTTACTCTTCTTCTGTTTCTAGTCTCCTTTGCTAGTTCATCTATCTCCAACACCCTTAGTCAGGATGACCCTCAGAGTTCTGTCCTAGACACACTTCTTTTCTTACCATTATACTCTTTTTCTTTGTGATTTCATTAGCTTCCATGACATCAAATATTATGTTTGTCTATGATCCCTAAGTCCTATTGTCTCTTCTGAACTCTATTCCCATGTCAGCACATACATGTTGGAAATCTCATAGAACCCAGAGTACTGGGTCAGGAGTCAGTAAGATCTGAGTTCAAATCTAGCCTCAGACATTTGCTAGCTGTGTGACAGGGCAAGTCATTGTTGAGTATGTCTCAATTTTGTCATGGAGTTCATAAATAACACTTGACTCCAATGGTTGATGTGTGGATCAGATGAGATGATATTTGTAAAGTTATTTATAAAAACTTATTCTTTAAAAAATGCTTGTTCTTTTCCCTTCCTTTTGTTTCCCCTTCCCTTCTTTAGGTGTTTAGTTTTTGTCAAGGCAATGGGGTTAAGTTACTTGCCCAAGGCCACACAACTAGGTAATTATTAAGTGTCTGAGGTCGAATTTGAACTCAGGTACTCCTGACTCCAGGGCTGGTATTCTTTCCAGTGTGCCACCTAGCTGCCCCGTCCCCTTCCCTTCTTGAATCAGGAGTCAGAGATGCCCAGAACTGAGATTAGGCATGATAAAGCCAGGACTGACAATCTAACCTCAATATAAACTGGATAGATTAGCAACAGGCCATGTCTCAAGTCATCCAGTCATATCGCAAGTGGATACCATTTGTTACAAGGGATACTTGAAAATGAAAACAAAAGTCTTTCCCATTGGTGGCAAAAAGGTAGAAACTGGAAAGTCATATTTAGGGTAGAAGTCAGTCAACAGGTCAGTTTGACTGCAGTCATGTAAGTAAGAGCCATATTGTGAGAGACTTGCCATGATAGACTGAGAATTTTTGGCTATATCTTAAAGGTGATAAGGGGACAGGCAAGATTTTTGAGTAGGAAGTGATCTGTCAGATCTGTGTTTTAGGAACAACACTTTGGCAGTTAGGTGAAGAATGACTCAGAGAGGGGCAGAACCTGGAGGCAGGGAGGCCATTGTTAGAGTCAAGATGTGGGACCATAGCTTCCCAAACAGCTTCCAAATCTGCAGAATGATTCCAAGAAAACTACACTCTAATGTCAACTCAAATTTATCTAGCAACTATGATACTGAGTATGGGCAAAACACAATCCCTTTTTACTTTATGTCTGAGTAAGAAGAAATAAGAAGCTATGGTAGAAAATACTTCTAATCGTATATACCTGTTCAGGAGAATTGATTATTAATTATTCAAGGTGAAAATTGGAAAATTGGAAATTGGGAAACCCTACAAATCAGGAATCAATTTCTTGTTTTATTGATTGCCTCTAGACTAGACTTAAGAAAGTGAAAAGGAAATAAATTTATAATACTGATTAAACTTCAACTTAAAATATGCCAGGAGACTGTTTTGTTCCTTAGCATTTTGGTTGTTAAATATTTATTAGCACTCCTGCGACAAGGAGTCTGGTGATTGGGTGTTCGCAAATTTGACTCTTCCACTTAGCAATAGTCTTGTTTTGAGCAAGTTGTTTAACTTTGCTTGTTCTGCATTTCCTCAATTACCTCCTCCTCTTCTATTCTATTCCCATAGCAAAAGAAAGGGGGAAAGTTCTTTGAGGGCAGGGTTTATTTTAATTTCACCTTCATATTCTCAGCTCTTAGTACCTCACTCTGTGTTTGTTTGTGTTTGTGTGTGTGTGTGATTGCCAACTTCTCTGCAATTAGAGGATTGCCTATGGGGTATTGAAGCTAAATGACTTGCCTAGGATGTACAGTTTGTACAAATCAGAGGTGAGCTTCAAACTCATGTAATCTTCACCCTAAGATCAGCTTTTTGTTAATAATACCTTATGAAAAATGTGAATCTGGTCAATTTTAGCTAAACTGTCATTGTAGAATGAAAATGTTGTAATTAATTTTGTATATACATTTGAAAAGGATCTGGCGGGGTTGGGAACTGAAGTCCTAGGTTAATTGGCTATTCTATGGTCAGTAGAAAATAGTAGTAGCGGTATTTGAACTCAAATCATAAAATTCCAAGTTCAAGACTTTGCTTTGTAAAAGCATACAAAGTTTTTTTAAATCCTCACATTTTTATCTAGATAAATTAAAACATAAAATTCAATAATTATCTGATTTTCTTAAAATAGGACACTACTGCCATCTGATCATGGGAAAGGTAGGTGGTACCCAAGTGCATGGATCACCAGGAGTCAGGAAGATGTATCTTCATGAGTTCAAATCAGGTCTCAGACTTTCACTAGTTGTGTGACCCTGGGCAAGTCACTTAATTCTGTTTCCCTCAGTTTCCTCATCTTAAAAATACTGGAGAAGGAAATGGCAAACCACTGGTATCCTTGCCAAGAAAACTCCAAATGGGGTCAGAGAAAGTCACAAGAAAAATGATAGAACCTGATCATGAAAGAGTAGAGTGTTCTTTGGCCTTCATGTTCTTGGAGGAAGTTCTCCATGTTCAGCTTGGAATCTACAGGGTCACTTAAGTAGTTTAGCTGATGTCTTTCCCAGCTCCTATTCTAGTCGCTCTTTCTTCTAGAGCCATTTCTCTTGGCATGATTTTTGTTTCCTTCTCAGCATCCTCAAAAGCAGATGATCCTTCACAGGCCTCTCTGAGGTCATTGACCTACTCTGGGGTCCCATGGGTCTATTTGTCTGCCATCAGTTCTAATATAAGCTCCTTTTTTTTTCTTCCAGCAACCCACTGAAAGAGTTTCACTTCCCCTGTTTGTTTGGTTCTACAAAGTGGTGACAGATTTTGACAATAAGAACCACAATAATTTTAAATAAAATTGATCATTGAAGAAACCATTGAGGAACTTAGCAGAAGGTACCAAAATGACAATGATGAGGTCACAGCAGGGTGATATGGAAAAAGGAAAAAACTAGCAATGTTCTTGAGAGAAAATGTTGAGGTAAATGGAACATGGTTTCAAGTATTGAGTAGGATTAGTGAAAGGAATGTATTAATTCATTTTGGATTAAAACTCATGAACAAGTATGAATGAAGAGAGAAACTAAAAGTGACTAGACAGAAAGCAGCATGGTATAGTGTATAGTGTGTCCACCTGAAGTCAAGTAGCCTTGAGTTCAAATCCTACCTCTGATAAAGATAGGCTAAGCAATGTTGGAACTACCATGCTAACATGAATACATATACTAAAAAAAACCCCTCAATAATCAGGATATAATAATGATCCATAGTTTCATACTCAATCTTCCTTTTTCTTCTGTTCTCAAATAGAAATATTCTTATTTATTAATATACTCATAAAGAAGAAAAAATGAAACCTACAATATGAAAGTCATCAGTCAACCAAATTGTGAGTGGAAACAATTCACTGAATGGAGAAAGGCTAAAAAATGATACGTGTTTGTAAAAGAATATTATTGATTTGTAAGAAAGGATGAAAAAAATTCCAAGAAATTTGGAAAGACTTTTATAAATTGATGCAGAGCAAAAGGTATAGGAATGAAATAAGAGGAGTCTCTCTCAGAGTATACCAGGACAATCTCACTTCTGACTTTTATTAGCTATAAAATATAGGCAAGTCACATAACCTGTCTGCATAAGGTTCCTCGCCTGCAAAAATGCAGATAATAAAAATACTTGCAAAGTACTTTATCAATATATTTCGAGAATTATTATAATCAAGGGGAATATGAACTAAGAAATGAAGCAGGTTCAAGGTAAGTTTAGGACAACTATTGAAATATTACCTAAAGGAGTAAAAAACACAATATAGAGTCCCAGAATACTAAAATAACAAAGGCAACATTTTTTTGTCAGATCAGAAAACTGTAAACAAAATATATGCCCATCTTTTGGAGTATTGGATTAATCCATTATGGTATATGAATGTAACGTAATACTCTTGCATGGTAATAAACAGTAAATTAGAGAAATTCAGGGAAGCATCAGAAGATTTACATGAAAAGATGAAGAATGAAAGAAACAGAACTAGAAAAACAATTTGCACATGACTACAATAATATAACTTCACTGAAAGGAAACCAAACTCTTGAGTAATGGTAAATACCATTCTTACCCATCTAATGCCCTCACCCCTTCACAGAGGATGAGATGATGAAACTAACCTCCATCCTTTTAGTAAACAATTGGTATACTGCATATACTAGAAACTACAGTCTTTGTTACAAAATATGGCTAAGTGGAGTCAGACTAGAGATGACCAGGCCAAGCATGTAACCAAGAATGACTTTGATGAATATCCACAATGCTCTCTGACTTTGCTTTTCCAGAAATAGAGCTAGGCCAACTACATCTCCAATCAGGGTTCTAGTGACATCCCCAAGGGACTGGGAGTGTCTTTCTCTAATGTTATTGGTTTGAGTTCCCATTCTAGTATGTACCTCTTATCTTCATTATTAATTGCTAGTAAATAACTCCTCACTTTCATTTAGCCAATTAAGATCGTTAAATTGGGGGGACTACTTTTTTAAAATAGCCATTTTCTTCAAAGATACAGCAAGAGAGAGTGCTCAGACTAACACTGTTGATTTTTTTAAATAAAGTATTGATCTTCTTTTGGTCCTGTTGGTTCATGTCCAAATGTTCCATTGCTGCTAGATTAGCATATGTCTCAACTACTGATGAGATAGCTCCCAAAAGACTTTAAGACTAGTCTGACAGACCACAAAAAGCCAGCATAGATTCTATTCAAAGACTCCTGACCAAGACCTTTGGAAGCTCACAAGGATATAGCAACCATAGAAGAAGTTGACAGGTTCCATATTTCCTACTGTGTTCCTGTACTGCCAAAACTCTGAAGGCCAATGGAAACTCAACTACTCTCAGTTTGTGCCTGCCTCTGAAGGGCCACCCATGTCCAAAGGATTAGTCTCATCTTCTACAGGAGGAAAGAAACAACAATGTTCCTCAGCTTCATCTCTACCCATCTCTACTTTTCTGAAGAAGCTTTGGCTTCAGAATCCTAAATGTGAACCTGGGCTCATTATTTTCTAGTCTTGTTTGGACTGTTAGTCATTGATTTCTCAACATATATACACACCTTAAGCCCTAGCACTGGTACTACAACATAACCTCTGCTCCAGTCTCTGATGATGTATGTATTGGCTGTAAGAGCATGGATAGGGAACAGTCTTGGTGATCTCACTAATATGGGGATCTCCCAGATGAAGAAAATTCACCCACAGTTCTGGCATCTGTAAAGGTTGCCACAGGTCAGGGCAAGGCTATGCTGTAACCAATTCATATCAGGTAGAGGTAATTGCTAAATTCTCAGTGTGAGCATTTACACTTCAGATATCAGCAAATATTTTAAAGTAGGTTTGATTTATTGTTTGATTTATTTATTTTATTTATGGCTTCATTTATTATTTTTATTGCTTAGAGGCTTAAGAAAATGATGGAGAAAATGCTACTGATGCAGATTGAACTTAAATGTGTATCGTATGGAAAGGACAATGACACACCAAAAAATTGAAAGTAAATGTAAGAAAACTATAAAGATCAAATGAGAAATTAGGAGAGGGAATCTCTCAAATGAAGAGATAAAAGAAAACATCCCCAATCTACCCCTTTCTAGGGGGTAGGAGAACCATTAGTGTTACACATTGCCTACATTTTTTAACTTTTTCAATATATTGAGCAGCTGTGCTAATTTTTTTTCCCTCTCTAAAAAAATATACACTCTCAGGGAGGTAGAGGGGCAGGGATATGTGGGATACTATGGTGATATGAGAAACAGAAAACATGAATAAAAAATTAAATGTAAATTTTTTTCGGAGAGCTGGTTGTTAAACATTTACCAAACACATCACCGAATCAAATTGATCTCTTCACATGGTGAGTGACCATTTTTTGTGTAAATCATCATTCTTATGTTGAGGGGAAAGAAAATTAGTACCCGGAGAAACATGTATAAACACAATCAGAATTCAAAAGAGACCACACACAAATGACAAATTCCTCTCCAGTGTCCTTGGCTTTCAAGTTTATCTTTACTTTATCTGTTTTTTTTTTAATTTTAGATTATTAACTGCTTATGATACATGGGCTGGCTAAAGAGTACAACCTCAAAATGCCTCCCATGTGATTCTGACTCCTAGTGGAAAAATGTCCAATACCTCCCTGTGCTGATGTGAAATGCTGCCTTCTTTCTCTTTCCAGACAAAATCTTCCCCAAATTGCCACCCAGATCACTCATATTAACCATGCAACAAGAATTGGTGGCCATCAATTGTATTTTTGAACAAAAAAGAATAAAACGGTAACATGAAATGAAAGGGTAGAGTACGTTTCATTACCTAGAAAGTAACTAGGCTAACCTGCTGATTGCGGAAGACATTGTCTTCTACTTTGAATTCCTTCCTTCATCATGGGAAGGAAGGGAAGACATAACTTGAAAGGAGTGAATCACTTAATAGGAGGTTCTTCCACTCCTGTTCCAGAGGCAAGGGGGTGAGATAAGTGGCTCACCAACCATCATGGTTGGTTCCTGGATGTGTTTTGGCACAGTTACAATCCCAGAACCTGGACAGCAAAATGCCTAGATTCCCAGAGCTAGCCTACAGCATCTCAAGAGGAAAATGAACCACAACTCAGTGTTCCAAACTTTACCTGCTAACCAACTCTTTTTGGTTTCTCTCTCCCAGAAATTCTCAAATCTGCCAAGAGAGAAAATTCCAAATTATCCCTCACTGGCTTAGCCCCTGCTTAAATTGTTCTCATAAACAAAGCAGCACCAACATTTCAATAGAAGAAGTCCTGAATGTAGACTCAAGAATCCTGAGTTCAAGGTCCAGCTTCGTAGCTGATCTTTAAGTCTGGAGTTATTCACCTAGGAGAATACAATAGAACAATGAACATATATACAGAGGGAATACAGGCAGCCAAAGAGCCAGGGAATACATTCAAGTGTTTAGATGTGGTTAAAGATATAAATTAGAGGGTAACTAGGTGCTGCAATGGATAGAGCACTGACTTGGGGTCAGAAGGACCTGAGGTCAAATCTAGTCTCAGACACTTAATAATTGCCTAGCTGTATGTCCTTGGGCAAGTTACATTTAACCTCATTGCATTCCATACATAAATAAAAAGAGCTGTAAATTAATTTATATCTGAATATATATCTGGATGTGTCCATGGTTAAAATGACTCAGAAATTCTGTTATTTGTCCTCTGTCACTGTCATTATTGTGCTTCTACTAGGTGACACCTTGTCTCTTTTGAGCATGACATCTCTGCATGTCTTTGCATAATCTCTCCTGTCCAAAATGTTTTCACTCTCGGCAGGTACTCTTCACATTGTGACTAGTTTTTTTTTTTTTTTCCTACTAAATGATGGAATTTCTTCAGTCTCTTCAAGGCCACCTGCTGCTACCTCTGATTACCTACTGCAGTTAAGCATCTAATGACCATGTTTATGGAGATGGAAGGTTAGAGTTCTTTTGGGGCTTATGATTCACTGTACCTAGCCAAGCAAAGACCACTGAAGATTCTAACCAAAAAGTTATTCTCTTGTTCACTTTCTTTGTCATGGCTCTCTTTCAAAGTCAAGGTCTAGTTAACTATTTCACTTAAGTTTAAGAAATTCCTTTATATACCTTTAAATCCCTGACTATCATATTGGATTGTTGGTCATCATTTCAAAACTTTCTCCCTTCCACCAAACCTTTAGAAGATAAATATGGAGTAGGAGGTGGCAGAAGCTTCCTGCAGGACAGCAACGGAGGGGCTAACATGATCAGCCTAAGCTTTGTTCTATTGTCCTTATTTTGTTATGCCTTATCTGTCTTTAGCAAAATTGTTTATTGTTTCTTCAGTGTTCTGGTGAAAATAAAGGGAAAAAGTTGTATCCTCTTACAAGAAATGTGAATGAGAAGCTTATTGATAGCTTCTATAAGTGTCTATTGATACTTCTTATGAGAATTAATTAGAACTATAAGATTTGTTTTGCTATTTAGAAAGACTATCTGGAGCTCTGAACAACCTCTCAAAGCTAATCAATTGTAACTAAAGAAACAAGATGGTGTTTTTTTTTAACATATTTTGACTTTAAAAGGTGAGGCAATACCTATAGTAAGTTACGTTATGCTATCTAAAAGCCAGGATTCTCAGTGAAGTAAGTTATTGAGTTGTTTTCGTTGTGTCTAACTCTCCATGAGTCCATTTTGTGTTTTGTTGACAAAGAAACTGAAAGTGGTTTTCCATTTCCTTCCCCAGAAGGTGAGGAATGGGTGAGGAATTGAGGCAAAGAGGGTTAAGTTGCTTAGAGTCATGTAACTAGTAATATCTAAGGCTTCATTTGAATTCAGATCCTCCTGATTCCAGGGCTAGTTCCCTATCCTGTGTGCCACCCAACTGTCCTTGCTGAGATAAGAGAATGATACTAATGGGGTTGTAGACTGTCCTGTTTGTCCTGATTAGCTTCCCTCCTCTCAGTGGTCACAGACTATGTGCTCCACACCTCTGGAGAATACCCAAATATAACCTTGGTAAAATTAATAGCCTAGAGAACATGCCATATGAATATCAGTTGAAGGATCAAGGGAAGTTCAGCCTGAAAAAGAAAAAAAATTAAGATGAGAAAATGCTTCATAAGAATTTGAAGGATTATCATAGATCAGTGTGATAGCTTATACGTGTTCTATGTTAGAGCAGAATTGAGAATAATGGGTGGAAGCTGTTGAAGTATAGATTTTGATTTGATATAAACAAAACTGTTCTTAATAATTGGAATTGTCCCAAAAAGAGAATGGGTTGACTCAGGAAGTAAGGAGTTTTCCCCTGAGGAAATCTTTAGTGAAAAGCTGTGAGAACACTTGTCAGGTATGTTATAGAGGGAATTCTTGTTCATGGAGGGGTTAGATTAGTTGACCTCTGAACACACAACTTTAAGAATCTGTGTATTTCATATTCTATAAAACAGAGAATAATCTCATTATAAATGACAGAGTAAGAGAATATGGATGAATAAGTCTAAACCTATTCCTATTACAGAAAAAATACTCAAAAGAATATTCAAATACCCAAAGAACTTCATCATTGTGTCATATTTCTCCAGGATCATCAGATAACACATCATTATACTGATTGACTGTGACATAATTTATCAAGATATATGAGAAATATCCAATGACAAGCCAGGGATTAGACCCCAGCCAAAAAAAAAAGTTTGGATCTATATTCCCTATACCCCAGGAGCAACACTAAAACAACGAAGATGAGCCAAAAAGCTAACAGATCACTCACTATCAAAAACTACTTTACAAAGATAGCAATGCCATGTCTGAAGAAGAAACTAGTGAAAAATCACTCACAGGGGATGTATCAAAACAGTTTATAAATTGGACTTAATTACAAAAGCTTATCTAAGAGCTTAAAAAAGAATTTAAAAACCAAAAGAGAGAGGAAGAAGGGAAATAAAAAAAAATTAGCCACACAGTAAAATTATGAAAAATTGACCAGAAAATTCAACACCTTTAAAAAAAAACACAAAAGGTAACTGAAGAAAATAAAACTTTAAAAATTAGAATTGAAAAAATAGAAACCACAAATCTACCAGACTACAAGATTCCATCAAACAAAACAAAAACACTGAAAAAATTGAAGAAAAGGTAAAATACCTTTTAGGGAAAACAAATGACCTGAGAAAATAGATCCAGGAGCACCAATCTATGAACTAGACAACCAGATCAAAAAAATACCTAGAAAACATCATGCAAGAAATTATAAGGGAAAACTATCCAAATATGTTAGAACAAGAAAACAATATAGCCATTGAAAGAATACACAGAAGCCCTCCAGAAAGACTCCAGGACCTCCAAGGGCCGTTATAGCCAAATTCCAGAATTCTCAAGTAAAGGAGAAAATATTGCAAGCAACAAAAAGAAAACAATTCAAATACAAAGGAAACACAATCAGACTCACATAGGAGCTATTAGTCTCAACATTGAAGGATCAGAAGACCTGGAATACCATGTATCACATAACAAAGGACCTGGGTCTACAACCCATAATGTACTACCCTGTTAAACTCAGCATATACTAAAGGGGAAAAGATGGATGTTTAACAAAATAGAGGATTTCCAGAATTTCCTGACACAAATACCAGAACTGATTGGAGAATTCAACCTCCATTACATGACTCAAGAGTTGCATAAAAAAGTAAATGAAAAGGGAAAGGAAAAAACAGAACAAAACAAATGTTTACCAACACCATTAAATTGTATACAACTCTAAAATGTAAAATATAACCTTCTAATTCTTTAGAACTTTACTTCTCTCAGGATAATTAGAGGATCGAATATAATTGAAGAGATTGGTCTTAAAGGATATGGGTATATTTGGGTCTTGTCTCTCCATTGTAGAGGTCTAAGATGTCATCATTATGTTTGAGACAAAAAGTCCTGAAGAAAAGTAGGGGTGCTTACTTTAAATTTAAGTGTTTCATTATCCTTTGATCTACTTTTATTCTACTGTGCTTAGCAGTTGTTTAATGGGGGTGTCATAAGCTGTGAGGTCCTGAATCAGTGTGACTGTAACATATAATTATTTGGAAAGTTCTCAGGTGAGAACACCATAGCCTTCCAGTACTTAAAGATCTTTAAGATTCCTATGGTTAATTAGATCAGGGTCACTTAATCTGCACTTCACTTAACAAAGAGTTAAGTACCCTAGGTGGGAAGAGGGGAATAAAGTGTAAGAGAAAATAGTCCTTGCTTCATTTAACAAAGTGTTAAGTATCCTGGGTTGTGGGGCAGGGTAAAGTATAAGAGAAAATAGGGGTGGAAGGGCACAAATAGTTCAAGAAATGATTTGACTTTGGATGATACTTTGACTCATGAGGAAGATTGTGTGTACTTGGAGGGTACTTGAAAAGGGAGTAAGGTAAAAAATGATTTTAATTAAAATTTGATATAATTTGAGACAATGCTGCTTATCAAGCAATCAAACAAACAATCTGTGGTTATACCTTGATAACAATATGAGCTCATCAAGCAATTAAATAATCAACTTGATTAATAGTACTAGAACTATAAATAATACCAAAGGAAGTGGCACAAACATTCATAATTTTAGAAAGAAAGAAGGGAGAATGTGATTGCTGAGTAATTTCTATTCAATAGATTTATCCCAGAGAAGGAATAAGTTACATTCCCACTTGGGTTTAAAAATCTACCCTAATCCTGGGGAAATAGGGAAAGGGAAAGATAAGGGAAGGTGAAGGTATAAGTGAAAATAAACTGAAAGTTAAATTTTAAAAAAGAAATGTCAAAGGGGAAAGGTAGTAAAATTTTGGTGAGAAGGAATAAGAGAAAAGGAAAGAGAAAAATATAAATGGAGAAAGATAGCATGAAGGAAAATATAGAATTAGTAATCTTAATTGTAAATGTGAATGGGTTGAATTGTCCACAAAACAAAGGGGATAGCAGAAAGGATTAAAATCCAGAATCCCACAATCTATTGTTAACAATAAGCACATATGAATCAGAGAGATACCCATAGGGTAAAAGTGAAAGGTTGGAACAAAATATATTATACCTCATCTGAAGTAAAAAAAAAATCAGGGGTAGCAATACTGATCTCAAAAGCAAAAATTAATCTCATTAAAAGGATAAGGAAGGAAACTACATCTTCTTAAAGCCACCATTGGTAATGAAGCTATATCATTATTAAACATGTATGCACCCAGTGGTATAGCATCCAGATACCTAGAGGAAAAGCTAAATGAATTAAAAGGAGACAAAGACAGCAAAACTTTAATAATGAGAGACCTCAATCTCCCTATTCCAGAACTAGATAAATCTAACCACAAAATACACAACAAGGAAGTTAAGAAGGTGAATGAAATCTTTGTAAACTTACATATGACAGACCTCTGGAGAAAACTTAATGGGGATAGAAAAGAATATACCTTTTACTCAGCAGTATATGGCACCTATACCAAAATAGTCGATGTACTGGAGCACAAAAACCTTATAATCAAATTCAGAAAGGCAGAAATAATAACTACACACTTCTCAGACCATGATGCAGTAAAAATTACATGTAATAAATGGTCATGGAAAGATCAATAAAAAACTAATTGGAAATTAAATAACTTTATCTTAAACAATGATTGGATCAAACAGCAAATAATAGAAATAACCAATAATTATATCCAAGAAGATGATACTGAGACATCATGCCAAAAGCAATTTTAAGGGGAAACATTATGTCTTTAAATACCTATTTGAATTAAATAGAGAAAGAGGAGATCAATGAATTGGGTATGCAACTAAAAAAACCTTTAAAAAGGACAAATTTTAAATCCTCAATTAAATACCAAATTAGAAATTCTGAAAATCATGGGAGAGAATAGTAAAATTGAAAATAAGAAAACTATTGATCTCATAAATAAAACTGAGTTGATTTTATGAAAAAATTCAATAGCTGATTACAAAAAAAGAAGATAACCAATTTACCAGTATCAAAAATGAAAAGGGTGAACTAACCACCAATGAGGAATAAATTAAAGAGATTATTCAGAACTACTTTGCTGAACTGTATTCCAATAAATTGATAACCTGAGTGAAATGGATGAATATTTACAAAAATATGAACTGTCCAGATTAACAAAAGAAGAAATAAAATACTGAAATAACCCCATTTCAGAAACAGAAATTGAAGAAAACATCAATATACTCCCTAAGAGAAAGTCTCCAGGTCCAGTTGGATTTACAAGTAAAGTCTACCAAACATTTAAGGAACAATTAATTCCTATTCTACATAAACTATTTTTGAAAATAGAAGGAGTTCTGGGGGCAGCTAAGTAGCATAGTGGATAAAGCACCAGCCCTGGAGTCAGCAGTACCTGGGTTCAAATCTGGTCTCAGACACTTAATAATTACCTAGCTTCGTGGCCTTGGGCAAGCCACTTAACCCCATTTGCCTTACAAAAACCTAAAAAAAAAATGGAAGGAGTTCTGCCAAATTCCTTTTATGATACCAACATGGTGCTGATACCTAAACCAGAAAGAACCAATACACACAAAGAAAATTATAGACCAATCTCTCTAATGAATTTTGATGCAAAAACCTTAAATAAAATTTTAGCCATGAGACTACAGCAAGTTGTTACTAGGATAACACCATGATCAGGTAGGCAGGGATGGTTCAATATTAGGAAAATACTCAACATAATTGAACATGTTAATAGCAGAAATTATATGATTATTTCAATAGATACTGAAAAACTTTTGATAAAATACAACATCCATTCTTATTAAAAACATAAGAAAATTTAGGAATAAATGAAGTTTTCCTTAAGATAATAAATAGTATCTATCTAAAACATCAATAAATATTATATATAATGAGAATAAACTCAGCATTTTCAATAAAATCAGTGGTGAAACAAGGCTGCCCTATATCACCATTACTATTCAATATAGAACTAGAAATGCTAGCTATAGCAATAAGAGAAGGAAACGAAATTGAAGGAATCAGAATTGGCAATGGTGAAGCAAAGCTTTCACTCTTTGCAAATGATGTGATGATATGCTTAGGGGGCCCAAGAAGAACTCTTTAAAACAAATTAACAAATTTGAAAAGTAGCAGGATATAAAATAAATCCACATAAATCATCAGCATTCCTATATATGAACAGCAAAGCCCAAGAGCAAGAGCTAGAAAAATAAATTCCATTGAAAGTAATATAGACAACATTAAATACTTGGGAATCTACCACCCAAGAAAAACCCAGAAAATTTATGAACACAATTATAAAACACTTCTCACCCAAATAAAGTCAGATCTAATTAATTGGGAAAATGTCATTTCATGGTGAGGTCAAACCAATATAATAAAAACTACAATTCTGCCCAAATTAAATTACTTATTCAGTGCCATGCCAATCAAACTATCAAATAACTATTTTATCGAGCTGGAAAAAAATAGTAACAAAATTCATCTGGAACCACAAAAGGTTAAGAATAGAAAGGGAACTGATAAAAAAAATGTAAAGGAAGGTAGCCTAGCTCTACCAGATCTAAAATTATACTATAAAGCAGCAGTCATCAAAACTGCCTGGTACTGGTTGAGAAATAGAGTAATGGATCAGGGGATTAGGAGAGGTTCCAAAAAAAACTTCAGTAAATGACTACAGCAATTTACTATTTGACGAATCTAAGGATATCAGCTTCTGGGATAAGAAATCACTATTTGACAACAATTATTGGGAAAACTGGAAAACAGTATGGCAAAAGTTAGGTATGGATTCAAATCTCACACCCTATACCAAAATAAGGTCAAAATGGTTACAGGATTTAGACATAAAGGGTGACACCATACGTAAATTAAAAGATCAAGAAGTATACTGTCAGATCTACAGAAAGAGGATAAATTTACAACCAAAGAATAATTAGAGTACATTATAAACTGCTAAATAGAATGATTTTGACTATATTAAATTAAATATTTTTTGGACTAATAAAAGCAATGCTGCTAAAATTGGAAGGAAAGTAGAAAGCTGGGAAACAAGCTTCACAACTAGGAGTTCTGATAAAGGTCTCTTTCTAAAATATATAGAGAATTGTATCAAATCTATAAGGTTACAAGTTATTTCCCATTTGAGAAATGGTCAAAGGATATGAATAGATGGTTTTCAAATGAAATTAAAGCTATATATAAGCTAGTGGCTAGGTGGTGCAGTGGATAGTGCACCAGCCCTGGAGTCAGGAGTACCTGGGTTCAAATTCGACCTCAGACACTTAATAATTACCTAGCTGCATGGCCTTAGGCGAGTCACTTAACCCCATTGCCTTGAAAAAACCTAAAAATCTTTAGTGGGACAGCTAGGTGGCTTAGTTTATAAAGCACCATCCTTGGAGTCAAGGAATACCTGGGTTCAAATCCGATCTCAGACACTTAATAATTACCTAGCTTGGTGGCCTTGGGCAAGCCACTTAACCCCATTTGCCTTGCAAAAACCTAAAAAAAGATATATATATATATATATATATATATATATATATATATATATATATATATACATATATATGTATATGTATATATATATGCATATATATGTATATATATACATATATATATACATATATATTCATTTGAAAAAATGCTCCAAATCATTATTGATTACAGAAATGCAAATTAAAACAACAATGAAGTATCATCTCATACCTATTAGATTAGCCAAGATGAGAAAAAGGGGAAATGATCAACTTTGCAAAGGTTGTGGGAATATTGGGACATTGATTCATTGCTGGTGGAGTTGTGAATGGATCCAACCATTCTAGAGAGTAATATGGAACTATGCCCAAAGAGCAATAAAACTGTTCCTACCCTTGGACCCAGAAATTCCAATTCTAGGTCTATACCCAGAAGAAATTAATTAAAGGTGTTAAAACTCTTACATCTTTAAAAATGTTCATAGCAACTCTTCTTTTGTAGTGGCAACAAATTGGAAACTGAGAGGATGCCCATCAACTGGGGAATGACTAAACAAGTTACAGTACATGAATACTGTGGAATGCTATAGTTCTATAAGAAATTACAAATGAACGGACTCTAGAGAAGCATGAAATAACTTACGGGGCCTGATGCTGAGCAAAGAGAGTAGAACCAAGAGAGCAA
Organism: Macrotis lagotis; assembly: GCF_037893015.1. NCBI lineage: Eukaryota > Metazoa > Chordata > Mammalia > Peramelemorphia > Peramelidae > Macrotis > Macrotis lagotis. The sequence goes on along the minus strand of NC_133661.1, from coordinate 44,954,023 downwards.
GAGATGAACAACCTTGATGGAAGCAGCGCCTCTCAGCAGTCCAGAGAGCTAGGACAACTGTATTAGACCAGTTAGGGACCATATTATTCCCATCCAGAGGAAGAAAATAAAACGAAACAAGACAAAGCAACCATTCAGAATCTCATGAACACTCTATAAAATTTCTGTTGTATCTATCTCTTTTCCTTAATTTAATTCTTCATATCAAAAATGACTAATCTGTAAACATGTTTATAAAAAATAAATATGTGCAATGCTCACCTGACTGTTCTCTGCTGAAAGGAGGGAGGGAGGAAGGATGGAGGGATATTTTGTAACTTAAAAATATTCATGTGTATATGAATGAAAAAATTAATTAAATCGAAAAGGAGATGTATGAGAAATAGCATATGAGACCTCAAAATAGGACAGCTCTGTTGTCGCTGCTCTGAAACTACTGTCACAAACTCTACTCTGCTATTTAGGGAGACTTAAGGCAACAACAGACCCATCTAAAGCTCTTAACAGCTTCTCAGATGAACTGCCAGTTATCACAAGAGTTCCCAATGGGATAAAAATTTTAATGGTTGATTGACCTCCAGATAAACAGAATAAAAATCCAACTTAACAGCATAAGTGAAATAAATATTTGCCTTGAGAACTTTTACAAACTCTATCTTGATACTCAGCCAGTGTTGAAGCCTAGTCTCATCTTCTCTTAGTCTAACCTTTTGCCCAGTATTGATGAATAACTTAATCTATTTAGATGATTGGGGAACTTCACAGTCACTGTGATAACATCCTTAGAAATAGATAAACTTGAGTTTACCATCATCTAACCGAATGAGATTAAGTCTGAAATTCTTTCTTCTAATCTTTGATGGGATAAATTATAACCTCTAGTTCCATGGCAACCTATTTATCCCATAGGTACAGATGTCGAGAAGTTTTCCAAGTCTACAGTTTAAAAGAGATTTTCATTTCCCTGTTTCCCATTTTCTTACCAGCCATAAGAATACAGTAACATAGTCTCCAAAATTTTGCCGGTTCTATTTACCAAAGACTACAGGTTTTTTTTTGTTTTGTTTTGTTCTTTTTTTTTAAACCATGGTTATTTCTGTGTAGGAATGATACATATGTCATCCACACCCTACAAGAATAGACCCTCCAGGATGGTTCTCCTTTGTCCATATATGTATGTTTCCTCCTTAATCTTTGCAAGTAGCAGGTCCCATAAATGACTATTAAAAATTCTTGGTTAGACTTGATTTACAGTTGTTGTCATTCTATTCTGCCATCTCCTTTTTTCTAACTTGATACCCACCACAACAAATTAAAATTATTTTTAATAATAAATAATAAACTTCCTTACCGAGCACTATGCTCAAATTGACAGAGGTCATATGCAGACTTTTTCAACAGGACAATAACCTGCACTTCCCATTCTGCTTATCCATAACCATTCAAGAAATGGCCACTTTCGATACTGTTGGCCATCATGGTCATGGGGCAGTAGCTTGAATTTCTAGGGGTCCTAGACCTAGAACTTGGACAGTTTTTGAAGGTCAGCTAGTTCTTCCTCTTTATTTGACAGTTAGGGAAACTGAGGCCTAAGGAGGTGAGGTCACTTGTGCAAGACTGTACCTGATGTCCACCTGATGGATTATTCAAATGTCCCCTGCAGACTTTCTAATGTCTGCTGCATATCCAATATTCCTTTAAAAAGGCAGATTACTAGAAGGAACAATAGAAAATTGTGTGTCTTTTGTGTATGTGTGTCTGTTTGTATGTATGTGTGTATGTGTGTATGTGTGTATAAGGAAACTATAAGGGAAGAAAGTATTACCTTTAGAGACTGTTTTATTGATTCCAATCATTCATAAACTCAAACTATATTGTGACTCTTGCAATATAGCAAATGTACCACAGATAAATTATGACTTGATTGTATTACGAAGACAAGGTTAGACTATTTAAGTTAAAAAGATGGAAGAAGGGCCAAATCTCAGCTGAGGTTATTTCACTAATGATATATATATATATATATATATATGTATTATATTCTTTTTCTCTATTCTTTCCTATAATGAAGCAATGGGATTCTGAAAATATTAAATCATAATTCCAATAAACTTTATAGTAAATTATGCAGTCATATAGAATTGTTTGTATTACATGTTACATATAAATATAATTTTAAAATAATTTGTCTGGGTCTGGAATTTCACTGCTATAGAGACCTCCTCATGAGAAGCTCCGTTCACCCCACTAGTACAGATAGGCAACTATTGTCCAATTTGTAGTTTTTGAAAACTCTCTGAGCCACTTAGGGAAAAACAACTTGTCTAGGTCCACGAAACCTTAGGTGACAGAGAACAGTAATCTATGTATTACATGCTGCTATCATAAAACTATAATAACAATATAGTATTAAAAGTAATATATCGTATCATGTTTTATTTAAAATATATGAATAAACTTAACTACTTGCATGAAAATTATATTAATGTCAGTATATTTATATAATTTCTTTTAAAAATATTTTCTCAAGAATTAGACCACTTCTCTATTTACTGAAATAATTCTTTCAGAGATTAGACGATTAGAGATCAGGAAAGTCCAGGGATCATCATCAGGAAATTCCAATCAAATCCAAGGCCCAGAAGAGACAGTAATTGGCAAGAATAGAAGAGAAAAGACAGATGGAAAATCTGGAAACGTTGGTGTGGTAATGTAAACTCAAATTCTCTTTCATGCTACCCACAATCCAAAGTGATTAACTTCTCTTTGAATGTCAAAAAGATCATTTAGCTTATCTGAATTGTATTCCCCTCTCAACCATGATAAAGTATGCACAAGGACACACACACACACACACATACACTTGTATGAGTGGGATTCTGAAAACTGGTAATTATTTCCAAGTAGGATGCCAAAAAGAATAATAAAATCATTTCTATAAAACCTTTACATTATTTAGAAGAAGGGGTCCAAAGTAGTGAATATTCAATGGCATTTTACCCACAAAATGGCCTTAACATACTTCTCTATCTTATATCCCACTCTCCCTAAGATGTAAAAATATTGGACTTATTGGTCACTCCCAGACTCCTTTTGGATCCCCAGTACATTGATTAGCACAGAGTAGGTTCTTAATAAATGCAATTTGATTGATTAATTAACCAATTTCACTTTTTCAGTCTTTTCTTCTTTTCTTGTGCTATTCTATTCTCAAGAATACTCCCCTTCTTCTTTCTATTCTTTCAATCCTTGGAACATTTTGAAAAATATGGTTTATTATGATCAATGGAAACATATAAGATCAACAGTTTGACTGATGCAACAATCAATTATGTCTTCAGAAGACCAAGGAAGAAATGTCCTACCCACCTCCTGCCAGAAAGGCAATGGACACAAGGTACAGAAAGACACATGTGTTTTTGGACATTGACCATTGTGTGGATTCATTTTTTTCCATTATGATTACTTGCTATGAAGATTTTTTTTCCTTTTCTCTTGCCAAAAATTATAGTCATTGAAACATTTTTTGAAGCACAGAAAAAAACCCCAGAAGGAAACTTAGACAAGTAATATGGTTTTGAGAGTAACATTTAGAATTTATTGCATTCTTCTAAAAAAGCAAACAGCATAAAATAGAGATTCATAGGTTTGAAGGTTTTTCTTTTTTCCCCATTTGTGTGTTTGGGGAGGAAGGCAAAGTTCAGAATAATTGATTTTTGAAAAAAAGAAAAAAGAAAAAAGCCAAACATGAGTAGCTAGCATGTAGTAGATCTCTGAGTGAAGGATAGCCACATTATAGATCCAGGAGGACTTCTTAAATCTGAAGCAATGATTTTATTGATGAGGGAACTGAGATTTCAAGAGGTTGACTGATTTACCCAATGTTAAGCAGGCAAGAAAAGGTCAAATTGGAACTCAAACTTAGGTTCAGTTACCTGTTTGGGGCATTTTCCTTTATATCCAAATCCTCTCACAATGTCCTATTTTAAACTCTCTATGCACTTTCTCCTTGATTCTGTTCCCATTGATCATTATCTCCTCCTCTATGTCTTGGATCTGGTTCAAATTCCCTTGTTCTTGGGTTTCCCCCACCTGTGCCCAACTCCAGCTCTCCTAGGCTTCCTAATATTGATCTACTTAGTAACAACCCAGTGATGTTCCTGGCCACAATCCATCATCATTCCATTCTATTCCTGATTGGCATGCTTCAGGTATGGGTTGAATCTCTGAATTACATTTTAGCTCTGAGCTGCTATTATTCTATGATACTCATTGACTTTTAGGATAAATGCTTGGAAAGAGCTTTGAGATCATTAGAAGAAACTTATAATGATCAATTCAAAGGACTATTAAGTTGACTTATCCATTGGGCATTAATAGTCTTACAGAATTCTTAGAAAAGCTAAGGCAAATATGTTTTATTATGAGCAGTGAAAACATAAAAGATGAACAGTTGACCAATGAAATAACCAATTATGTCTTCAGAAGACTGAGAAAGAAATGTCCTACCCATCCCCCCTGCCAGAGAGGCAATGGACACAAGGTGCAGAAAGACACATGTACTTTTGGGCATGGCCATCTTTTCACCTTCAGAATACACCAAGGTGATATATCAGAAATATCCACAGAAAAGGACATTTTCAATTCTAGGATGACATCACCAGGCATCACCTAAGGATCTATATTGCAGAGAGTGCTGCTCTCAGTGATGGAGATGACAAAGGAATCTTTCTCAATTATTTAATTAAAAAAAGAATTTGATTCAGTTCCATTCAGTATGCAAGCATATGCTTTGGTCCAGATATTGTACTAAGATTAGAAAATACAAGATAAAAAGCAAAACAAATCCTGCTTTCAGAAGCTTACAGTTTACTGGGGGGAACGACATTTATGCAAAAAATAATCACTACCTATATACAAAAAAAAATCCAAAGTAATTAAAGGGGAGGGAAACAATAACAGCTAGGGATATAAAGGAAGACCTCTTGTAGAAAACAGTACTTTGCCAGAGGCTTAAATGGATCTAAAGATTCCGAGAGGCATTTGGGTGAAGAGAGAGAGGATTCCAGATATAGGGAACCAGATTATGGTAAGATGCGGTGACAGTTGATGAAATGTAGACTACATAAAGGGAGGGAATGGGTAATCAGAATAGAAAGATGGTCAAAAACCAGACTGAAAAGGATTTTAAGTGCCAGGATGAAAAATTTAAATTTTATCCTAGAGGCAATAGGGAGACCCTAAAGTTTCTTGAGCAGAAGAGTGACCTGTGCTTTAAGAATATTGATATGAGGGCAGCTGGGTGGGGCAGTGGATAGAGCACTGGCCCTGGAGTCAGAAAGAAATGAATTCAAATCTCTGAGTGAAGAATTATAGATTATTTATAGATCTATTATAGATCCAGAAGGACTTCCAACTCCATAAAATCTCAAGCAATGATTTTATTGATGAGGAAACTGAGACAGACATTTACTAATCAGACAATTACTAATTACCTAGCTGTGTGACCTTGGGCAAGCCACTTAACCTCATTGCCTACCAAAAATATATCGATCTGCCCCTCAATAATGTACCCCATCTGGTGTGAGCCTTTGCACTGATTCACAGGGACTGTGGCATCTTTTATTTTTTATGAGGTAACCAGGGATTAAGTGACTTGCCCAGAGTCATATAGCTAGTATTACATTTCTGAGGTGGGATTTGAACTCAGTTCTTCATGACTCCAGAACTGTTGCTTCATCCCCTGTGCCATGCAGCTGCCCCTCACTTTCAAGTACATATTGTTCCCTAGTGTGGGTTCAATTGACTTAGATAAGGTACTTTGAGAGTCAATCAATTAGATTTGTGAGGTGGGTGTGGTGGGAATTTATGTGGGAGGAGGAGTGGCTGCCGCAGGTACCTGTCTAGATCCAGTGTAGGTGGTGTGAAATTTCTGCCAGGGTGACTGGGATATTTTTTGTTGTTTTTTTTTTTTAAAGTCAAATTTTTCCATGTGTTTTTTTTTTCTATCTCTGATTCCTACTTTGTTGTTTTAGTCAAACTCACCTGCAAGAGCACTCTAGATTATAGCCCTTATTTACCATGGGTTTATAAATGTAGACCTGGTAAGGATCTTAGAGGACATTGAGGCTACCTTCTTCATTTACAGATGAAGAAACTGAAGTTCAGAGAGATTAAGCAACCCCAGGGTCACCTAGCTGAAGGGCAGCTAGTCACTTCTGCCTTTCCCTTCCTTTTTGATTGATCTCTCTGGTTGGCAAGCTTTCTAGTGGCTTTCTGTAACTCCAATAAGGGGGAAAGAATAGTTCTTCCTTGATATTAGAGAGACTGAGTACAAGGTCTTATAGTTATAATTCACATAGTTTATTTTCATCTAGGTGACCTTGCCTTGATATATGAGTAAAGAAACACCTATCCTTCAGCACCCCTCAATGGAACCCCACAATGCCACGGGAGGAACTATAGCCAAGAGAATGGGCTAGAGAAGAAGACATACACTTTGGACATTACCTGAGTCATGAACTCCTTCTTCTCAGTAGCCAATTAAAGGACTCTTCATTATCTCAAATCATGAGCCCTTTAGCCCTGTTTGCTACAGATGGAATCATAGCCCTCATGGCTTCAACATGCTGTATACCTTACAGTTATATTAGGCAATAAATGACACAGTTCAAAGTCATTTATTTTTCCAATTCAAGTTGTTTCATCTGCTCCCAAAGCTAGAATCTCTTTCTACTTCCGGACCCAACTCTATTTTCACGTAACAGATGAGAGAGATAGTTCTACTGTCTCCTCATAAACTCTCCTGTTTCCTTCTAGTCATTGAAATGACTTATAGGTAGCAGAACTTCTCAGAGGAAGGTGATCATTTCCACTTGACTCAAACATCTATGGAATCCTAGATTCTCCTATTATTATGTCTTGCAAAGCTAAGGATGAACCCAACCTCTTACTAGTAAAAGAGAAATTCTTCTTGTCTCACTTTGGCCTGGGGTAGAGTCTGTAATTTGTTTGCACATTGTTGAACCATCTCCATCTCCATCTCCATCTCTTACCCCTTTTCTCTGTCTGTCTTTTAACATGCTTTCTCCTCAGATCCATAACCTGGACATCAACTATCTCAGCAACAAATGACAAACAAAATTGTGCCAGTCAATTCCTGGGAAACCTGGAACCATATCCTTTCAGAAAAATACCCCTTACCTGGGATGTGAATTTCTATTTCTTTTGTTCCCTATTTTTTTTTCTTCAGTTTTCCAGGGGTTTTACAACAGATTCAAAGGTTGGACTCAATTCAAACAAAATGGAGTGACTTGAAGATTTGCGCAAGGTCATTGTTGCATTTGTAAGATCCAAGGACTTACATAATATTGATTCAAAAGAGACTAAAAATGAAAGGAAGTAATTTACCCATGATAGGGCAATGCTGTGTGAACAGAGCCCCTAATGATTTGAGATCTCATGATTTGGTGGTCTATGGACCTTTTCTCAAAATAATGTTCTTTAAATGCATGAAAAAAGCAGAGAATCACAAAGGAAACCAATATATTGAAATGCAGGTATTCACAGACTTCAGGTTAAGAATCCCTGAGAAAGGAAAAGTTTTAAGTGAAGGAGGTTTGTTGTTTAGAATTTTAAGTTCAAAGCCATGAACACAAGAGCTCATAATTTCAGGCATTGGCTCCCCTCCTCAAGCTGAAGGCATCTGGACTTTTTTCCTTTCAAGTCTCATAATAATATAGTTGGAAGGGGAAAAAATTTAGTTGGGAATAATGGAGATGAATTTGGAATTTAATGGAGGTGGACCCTTAGGATTAGAAGAGAATTCTGGAGGCTGGGTCTTTGGCATGGTTCAAAAAGAAGGGAGCAGGATATAGGGAATCATTTGTGTTGAAAGTGGGGTGGGGACTTCAGAAAGACATTCTCAGGGCGAAGGACTCTCCCTGTTATAGTCAGCAGAGACCTTTTCTTCCCCCTAGGAGCTATGAAAGGAATTAGCAATGTGTACAGCAGAGATTTTCCCAGTAGTCTCTGGCTACCAGTCAGCAACAAAGAAAGACATGTGCCTTGGCCCATTCCAAAATGAGTTATAGGTACATCCCTCTTGGGAAGTATAAATGAACCAGCTGTGTTAATGAAGTGGGTGGCCAACTATTCTGAATAATTTGAAGGTCCCTGCTATCCAAAACTAACTCCTTCATCATTCTGGTACCTCAAATTCCCATTAATTGATTTACTTTTTGAGTTAAGATTATTTCCAGAAGACCATGCTTAATATACACATATGTTGCCTGGTAAAGCCAATGGAAACTCATAAGATTTTTGAAGAATTTCAGAGAATCTGAAAGAAAGACATGGTAGAAACCTATCTCTATGGTGATAGTACAAGAAAAAAGACCGTGTTGAACCATCATGGTTTTACATTGCCATTGGACTAAGCAAGACTACAGGTCAAGTTGAACTACCCCCAAAGGGTAATAAGGAATTTGCCCTGTGACTTGAAAGGGCACTAAAGGTGAAGATGGGGTGGGAAAGCAGTGACCTGCTCTCCTTGGAAATTCTCCTCAGTGGCCTGGCCCCAGTTGGCTTTATTATAAAGGTCATCTGAGATGAACCGAAACAAATTTTCTTTTATCTCATACTAGAGGAGAAATTCTAAATTCTTTATTCTCACATTCAAGATCCTTCCTTCTTTGACCAGATCTACGTCAAAGGACATTATGTCCCACTATTTCCCTCTCCTCTGGCCAACAAGATTGCTTCTCTCATTGTTTCCCAAGAGCAAAAAGTATATTCCAGTTTGCACCAATCGTTCTCCACTTCCACCAAAAATATCCCTCTTTCCTTTCAAATATTGTTCACAGCTCAGTCTGCTATATGTCCAGTGGCATGAGGAAATCAATCACAGGATTCCAATCTAGAAGAGATCTTAGAGGAATCCTATAATCTAGCCCTCTGATTTTGAGGATAATGTCTAGAGGGATAGAAAGACTTAGATGAGGGAGGATAGAAAATTAAGTGGCAGAGTCCAGATTTGAACCCAAATCATCTAATTCCAAATCTCATGATCTTTTCACCATAATATGGTTGTCATTCACAGTCATTTTCTTTTCTATGAGGAATGGAGGGCATTCTTGGTCTTTACAGGGTGGAGGGGGGTCCCCTGAGGAATCCATTACAAAGGGGGAATGGTCCTAGCCAATGACAAAACTGGGAGAGTTTTCTTAATCCCATTCCAGAGATGACAAATGCAAGATTAGAAGAACCCAGTTCTCAACCAGTCAAGAGTAACCTAGAGATCTTGACCTAATACAACTGAGTTTGCACAATTAGGTAATTGAATATTATCCCACACACCCCCTGTGATAGGATGATTGGGGTTCATCAGCATATCATGCATAGTATGATGGGGGGAAGGATCATATTAGTGGCATGTCTTAGGATGGGCAGATCTCTAAGATTGTAACTCAAACTCTGAGGGCCTATGAAAATCAAGCAGGGAGGGGAAAGAGTTTCTGAAGACTATAAACTATCTGATGTTCAAATGCTACCTCCTGCCTCATGGTAAGTGAAGTATCTGTATCCTGCAGGATTCGTGAATAAAATCTACAATGTTCTCTCACTCTAGCAGGTTTTTCTTTCATTCATTTGTTACATTTTCCAACCCAAATTGTTTTATCTGTTCTCAAAACCAGAGTTGATTCTCTTTCTACTCCCTGGACCACACACCTCTATGTTCATATAATTTGGCATTCCAGAGTCAACAAACACTTATTAAAGCTATAAAGTTTTGAGAGAAGACAGAGGCATATAGGAGAAAATGTAGGTGTTGAAATACAAAAGATATCAAGAAAAATCTATTTTCAAAAGACAATATACTATACTGGATGCTAGAGAAGTACAAAGAAAAATAAAGTTCACACCATCACACCCATGGGATTTGCAATCAGGTAAATGAAACAAAATGTGTATGAAATAAGCAGGGTATACCAGATGATTTCTGAAATGTTTTCCAACTCTATATATCTCTGATATTATGCTCCTTTGTACCAGAACAGTCATAATGCAAATTAGATTGCGATAAATGGATGAGAGTAGCAGCAATGTGTTATGAGTGAGCAGATAACTATGACCAAAATGACTTCAGGAGAGAGATGATATCTGAGCATGGCAATAAAAGGTGAGGATTTTTTTTAGTAGTCTGAACTGGTAGGCATTCAAGGCCTAGGGAGCAGCAGGGGAAAATGCACAAGGTCCAGAAAGTACTAGAAATACACTTTGGAATTTCCATAGATGCCATTTAGTTCCTTTCCCCTCCTTATATAACTGAAGACATAGTACCCTAAGGTGATTAGGCAACCAAGGGATCAACATCCTGGAAGTCATCCAAGAGGTCATCCAGTCTAATGTATTTTCTAAATTGGTAATAAACATTTAGTGTTTATAATGTCAAGGGGCCCCAAGATAAGTGCAGGGAATACAAAAACAAACTGAAAGAAATATAATCTCTGCCTTCAAGGAACTTACATTCTAATGGAGGAAGATAGAACAAAAAAGGGAAATGAAAAGAGGTAAGGAAGAGAAAAGATGGTCTATGTTAGATAAAGTCTCATGGAAATGAGTCTCTGAGAGGATCCTAAAATGGGATGATGGTGTTGTAGGTGTGGTCTTCCTCCTTCAAAGGAAGGTCTGGAAGTAAACAGATCACAGAAGGGGACTTTTTGATGTGAGAAGTAGTCCAGTGATAAAATGAGTTCCCAAGGTAAGAAGGGTGCTATGACACAGGAAAGTCCTGTGGAAATGAACCAGCAGGAAGATTCATTGCCCCTTATACTCCTTGAGAGATACAATCATTGTTCCTACTACAGCTTGTGAGAATCTCAGAATGAGAAACTTTTTCTCTAATTTAAAAAAAAAACACCCTAGCTCTTTGAGGCATCATGATCTTCTGTTGTTCTTCATTTGTGGTCAACTCCTCATGATCCCATATTGGGTTTTCTTGGCACAAATATTGCATTGGTTTGCCATTTCCTTCTCCAGGTCATTATATAGGCGAGGGAACTGAGTTAAACAGAGCCTAATGACTTGCCTAGGGTCCTACAGCTGGTAAGAGTCTGAGGTTGGATTTGAACTCCGGTCTTCCTCACTCTAGGTGCAGTGCAGCTCATTGCCCTGTGATCCTCCATTGAGCTAAATTTAAACAAGAGATTAGGACAGTTGGTAGAAAATGACATTCTAGACTGAACCATTGAAAGATAAAAATTTCAGTCTCTTTCTTATTTTTATACTGTATATCTCTTGTATAACATCTATGTGTATATGCACAATTTCCCTCCATAGAAGGTGGGCTCCTTGAAGGCAAGAGTTGTTTCATTTTGGTCTTTGACTTCCCCAACACCTAGTATGACTTCTAACTGGCACAGAGTAGGCAACTTAATGGATACTTTTGAATTGATTGTTTAGTTGATTGATGCATCTTTTTTCCTATAACCTCATGACCTTGACAATATTATATCCTTATGAATTAAGAAGAAGGATTTAGATCTAATGGCATGTTAATCCTCTGCCCTCCAGTTCAAGAGGTCTTAAGCAGAGGAGTTCAGGGTGCCATCTCTGAGCCCCCCAAATGGCCAAAGGTCATTAGGGATCAAAGCTAGTCAAGTCACTCACAAATATGAGAAGTGGTAACCCAATCTTACCCTGATTTACAACTGGAAGGCCCTAAATGGGATTAGCTACAAAATCTTACCTTTAGGAAAGAATCAGCTTTGGGAAGAAAACAAACTCCAGATTTATAGAATGCAGCCTCCAGCCAAAGTGGTTTGTATTCAGCTCTTCAGTCCTCATGGCAGAAAGTCAGTAATCTGGTTTGCAAATTAGGAGCTTAGGATACAAAAAGAAGTTGAAAACCTTATTTAGTATTTATTGACTCATAGGATCATAAACTCATAGGCATATGGTGGAAATCCAGTTTAGGATTAGTAGAGACATTTCCCAGTAAGTGTTGGAAAAAGGAAAGAGTCCAACAAGGCAGCTCCAATTGATAACATGTGAGAAAGAAATACAAGGATGGGACCCTTATAAGGCGCAGAAGATCATAGATTTAGAACTGGAAAAGATCACTGAACATAGTCCCCTCATTTTATAGATGAGGAAACTGAGTTCAGAAAAGTTAAACAATTTGAGCCAGCCCCTGCAGCTAGTCCCTAGGGCAGAATTTGAACCTAGATTTAATCTAGTATCTATCTATTGCCCCATGTGTCCATGCTTTAGGGCAACATAGTACCAGCTCAGAAAAGATTATGACAAAGATCTATTTCTTTTCATAATGACTATTCAACTCTAAACCAGAATGATTCCTTTTGGATTATACGATAAAACTTTCATTAAGCATTGATGTTAGAGTATTAGGACTGTGGTAGTTATATTTTTTTAATTCTTTATTTCTTTCTTGTAACTTTCCAGCTAAGTTATGATAAATTTGTAGATTTGTAGGATGTAGGGGAAGGGAACAATCATTATCAAGTTCCTTCTGTGTATCAGACATTCTGGTAAGAACTTTACAACTCTTATCTCATTTGAATCTCTTAACATCCCTGGAAGGTAGATATCATTATTATCCTCATTTCACAGTTAAGGAAGCAGAATCAGATAGAGGTTAAATGACTTGTCAAGGATCCCATAACTGGTAGGTATCCGAGGCTGGATTTGAAATTAGGACTTCCTGACTCCAGTCTCGGATCTCTGTCCTCTGTGTCATCCATAGCTTCTATATACTTACTCCTTCAAACCCAGAACTTTGCAAATGAGGAATCTGGGGCCAGAGAGGTTGTTAATTGTTTGAAGTCACATATATTGACAACAACAGAACTGAGATTTGAAGTGGTTCCCTTGACTCCATGCAACAGCAAAGTGGAGTCATAGTAGATAGAGTGCCAGCCCTTGAGTCAGGAAGGCTTATCTTTGGGAGTTCAAATTTGGTCTCAGACACTTATTAGCTCTGTGACCCTATTTGCCTCAACTTCCTCCTGTGTAAAATGAGTTGAAAAAGGAAATTACAAACCATTCCAGGATCTTTGAAAGGAAACCCCAAATGGGGTCATGGGGACACAATTGAAGCAGCTAATATCAACAATCATTGACTCTAAAACAAGTGTGCTTTCCATCAAATCATGGTATTTTCCTTGGACTAGGAAAAAACGTCCAAATCTCAGGGTTAAAAAGAACTTTGGGATTCATTCCATCACTTTTCCTTCATTGTAGAGATGAGCAAAGTGAAATACATTGAATAAGATTGATAGGAAATCACAGTCATAAAGCTAATCTGAATATGAGTCTCTACCTCTATCTCCTTCCCTCCCTCAAAGCATACTTTTTATTAATACCGATGCTTTCCTGGATATGCTGAATGTCTGCAAGATTAGTACTAATACATTTTCTGAAGAGCTGAAGCTAGGACTCACCCAAACATAATTGAAAAATGAATGGTGGATATAAATAGGTTGTAATATGTTAGAGTGAGAATTATCTAAGAGAAATGCTCCAGAGGACAGAAAGGTGTCTCTGAGGTAAGTAATGTGGTACAGTAGGGAAAACCCCCTAGCATATTTGAGACTTTGGAACCTGAGTTCAAATTCTGACTTTGCTGTTTACTATACGTGGGTCCTTAAGCAAGTCAACATTTCCCTGGGCCTCAATGTCCTCTTTTGTAAAATGAGGCATTGGATTAGATGGATTGTAAGGATCCTTCCAGCTCCTAATTTACAATCCTATAACTTCTACTCTGGTGTTCCATTCACTAGCCCATTCTGGCTTGTCCCAACCCATATATCATCAATGGAGTGAAAATTATAGCAAGACTTATCTACTAAATAATTATATTTTTCTTTTCTATTCAGTTTAACATTTGTTTTCATCAGTACTTTATAATCACAAATTCATACATCTGCATTATTGAAGGTTAACTATTTTTAAAATCACTTTGACTCATTGCTATTCTAAACTGATGAGATATATTTAAACTTCCCTAGTCTTTGTTTTAATTTGTTTTGTTCTGAATTGATAACACCCTGTTAGAAGCCTTGAACTCTTTATATTCAGGTTCCAATTTGGAGAGGAAAGTCAAAGGAATAGGGTCTGAATGAGTATCTTGTAATGATAAATCATCTGGCTACCAACCAAAATACAGGAAATTTGGAATGATTCCTCTGAACTTCCTTTGTGAAAAAAGCATTCTTATACATTTAGCTAGATCTGTGATCTCATCCTTCACTATCAATCACAACTTCACAAATCCACATGTTTTATTCTTATGTGATTCTTGTCTATGAATTTCCTTAAATCTTCCATAGAATACCCACCTCATATTCTGGAGATCTTATTCCAGTTCTTTCTTTTTTAATTAATATTTTATTTTTCCAAATACATGTTACACAAGTTTTTCAACATTTGCCCACATGCATATGTATATTTTAAAGTTACATCATTTCCTTCCATCCTCCCTTCCCACCCTCCTCCCCTCAGTGGTAAATAGTCAAGTGAATATTGTACCTACACATTTGTGTGAAACATGTTTACAGATTAGTCATTTTCAGTATGAGGAATTAAGATTAAGGGAAAGAAGTACATAAGAGAATTAAAAAAAATGAATGTAATGTTCATCAGATTCTGAAGGGTTTTTGTTTCATTTTGTTTTTCTTTCTCTAGATGGGGATAGCATTGTCCATAATGGATCTAATAGGGCTGTTCTAGCTCTCTGAACTGCTGAGAGAAGCTGCATCCATCAAGGTTTATCAATGCACAATGCTGTTAATGTGTAGAATGTTCTCTTGGCTCTGCTCCCTTTGCTCAACATCAGATCCTGTAATTCATTCCATGCTTTTCTAGAGTCTGACCATTCGTGGTTTCTTATAGAACAATAATATTCCATAATATTCATATACTATAACTAGTTCAGCCATTCCCCAATTGATAGGCATTCCCTCAATTTCCAATTCTGTGCCACTACAAAGAGCTGCTCTGAATATTTTGGAACATGTGGGATTTTTCTCATTTCTTATGATTTTTTTCTGTTTCAGTTCTTTCAATACCAAACTAGCATTCCAGATGACCATCTGGTTTTTCTAGCTTAGGTCTCTTCCCATTCATACAATTCTTCACTGATGCCATTTTGATTTCTCATTTCATAGTAGTTGTCTTTAGGAACATATTACATAATAGGAAGGTCACCTAGACTTTGAATCTTTTGGTATTGTGATGGTGATCTGTGATTCTCAACTATAAAAAAGCAATTGGGTTTATGAATTGATTTTTCCAATTAGCAATAAGAGAATTATGGACTTTATTTTATTTAATTTTTTGGATTCTGGAAGGCAGTGGGGTTAATGGATTTGCTCAGGGTCACACAGCTAGTGAATTTTTAGGTGTCTGAGGTCATGTTTGAACCCAGGTCCTCTTGACTCCAGGGCTGCTGCTCTATCCACTGATCCACCTAGCTCCTCCAAGAACTGTAGACTTTAAAGGGACTTCAGAAGTGATATAATCCAAGCACTATCCTGTATCTAAATCCCTTCTATAGCTATGGGAAATGGAAGCTAATTTTCAGCCCTTCAAAATAGTACTGCCTTACCCCATAATCATTATTAGCAGAATTAAAATTCATAGGTACTTTTTCTTAAGTCTCTTCTTTGCCCCTTCATATTCTTTGAGCTATAATTATTTCTGCATTTGTCATATCCCTTTAGAATGTAAACCCCTGGGGGTCAGGAACTAAATTCTTTTAACTACTGGTATCCCCAAAAATTAATTCACAGAAAATTACTTAGAAGAAATCTAATTAAAGGACTGTGATATTTATTTTTACAATCAATGATACTTATGTAAGCCCTCAGAATGTGCTAGCCCTTACTATACCTCTAATGTCAGAAAATGGAAGAGTATTCTGAAAAGTCCAAGAAAGCACAAGATTTACGCCCATTCTATCAGACTGAAAGGTGTATTAATATCACCATAAGGCGGACCATGTTTGCTATCAGAGAAACACTAGATGACATAGTAGACAATGTTGAGTCCAGAGTCAGGAAGACATGAGTTCAAATCTATCCTTGGATCTTTCCTAGCTTTGTGACCCTGGGCAAGCTACTGAAGACCTGCCTCAGTTCCTTCATCTGAAAAATGAGATACTAGTACCTGGCTCCAATGATTATTATGAGGTTAAATGAAATAATAATTGTAGTGTCTTGCCAATCTAAAGATGCTTTATAAATACTGCCTATCTATCTATCATTATAATCATCATGAGATTATTTCATAGTGCTAATGGTGAAAATAAACCAAAGATCACCATGAAGATATTTGCATCTTAAGATGTCAACTTAAGAGTTGACTTCAAAGTTAACTCTGTTAAAGAAAATGAAGAATAGAAACTTTTTATGATCAACTTTACAGAATTCTCCAAAATATATCAGATAAGTGTATGAAGTAGGAAGGAAGATTATCTAGACAGAAATGTGCGGAGAAGAAATTTGTGGAGTTTGGTAAGCTTTAACATTAATAGAAGTCAACCATTCAACATGGAAACCAAAAAGGAAGTGAATTGATGGACTATATTAAGAAAGTTCTTATGTCCAGCATCAGCATGTGATGGTCCCTTTGGAATTTCCCTTGACCAGACCATATCTGAAACCTTGGGTTCAGTTTTGATCTCTACGTTTTAGAATTGAAAGATTGTGAGGGCCCTAGTTTCATGCCATTGTAACACAGGGCAAAAGAAGTTCTAAGTTTTACTTGGAGAATACTTGGGAGACTAAAATAGTCAACCCTATTTATCTGAAGATTTGTCATGTAGAAAGGAGATTATACTTGTCCTGGAAGACAGAACCACATAGAAGTTTCAAAATATGAAAATTTTAACTTGATATCAGGAAAAAAACAAAACAACTTCCAAATAATTAGGATTGTCCAAATGTGCAAATAGGCTCCTTGGGAAATGAAATGAATTGCCAAAAGATCTCACTAGTAGAAAGTGGCATAGAAAGGATCTGACCTTAGTTCATTTGACACCATATGCATGTTTAACAATTTCCCTTATGATGGTCACTCAACTATAAATGAAAATGGTGGAACAAAAGAGACTGCATTGAAAAGGAACAAATACAAAGACTCCCAGAAGGACATATACAAAATTCAGAATCACAGGGAGCAATGAAGCTTGTTTCAATTCCAGCTATACTTAGATTTTTTTTCACCCACCCAGTTCTTTCCCTGGAAATGATAAGTTGGTTAAATCTCAGTTGTTTGTGGCCACAGTGTTTACGTAGCACTCCTTAATACACACACATGCCAGCAGCCATATGAAGCCAAACTAGTCATACTTTGGAAGAAAGAAAGCCCCTAAGTTCTCATAATTGAAGAAAAGCAGAGCTCTGGGGCACAGGTAGATTGGCCCACAGGTAAATTGGATTATCCTGTTACCATCACAAGTGAAGGTTGCTCTGGGTTGCGGAGGCAAAGTTGCCTATATCAAATATCAAGGATTTTGGGGACAAAATCATATAATAGCACAAGATGTTTGTCTGACTAACGCAGACTGAAATTTAGGATCGAGTTCCAAACAAGCAAGTTTCAGTGTAATTATGGAGTGTGTTTTATGTATATTTTGGTCTATATATCCATCACTTTTAATGAAATACAGATTACGGTCATTATTGCTCTTTATTTGTTAAATAGGGTGCCTCTGCCCAGGAAGCTGACCTTGGAGCATTTGTTAAATGGCTGTCATGGAAAATGAGCAAACCATACCATATGGAAAACATTTCTCCCTTCTTAACTGATAATATTTAAAAAGATTAATCAGGGCTAATAGTCCAAGGCTGTATTCTATATTTCATGTATTTGTACCTTGTGATTATCCCCTATATCAGATATTCTTAAAAGACAGAGAAATTTCTACTGGACAAGAAGAAGAGAAAGATATGGTCTTAGATGTGGTCTCTAATTAGAGATGAACAGTTCACAGTTTATTAAAATTTTCACCATATATAATATTCAATTTTTTATGTAGCATATAGTTATCTAGCATTTGACAGAAGGAAACTTGGGAGACATAAGTAATATAAGAAATTTGAATAATTGTTTAAAGTTTGCAAAACATTTGATATGACATGACAGGATATGGTAGGACATGAGAGGATATAAGTATAATGTAAAATAATTTAATAAAATATGCTATAATACAATATATTATACAGTAATATATAATATAATATAATATAATATAATATAATATAATATAATATAATATAATATAATATAATATAATATAATATAATATGATATGATATAATATAATATGATATAACATGATATAACATGATATAATATGATATAGTATGATATAATATGATGTAATATGATGTAATATAATATAATATAATATAATATAATATAATATAATATAATATAATATAATATAATATAATTAATATGACATGGTATGATGTGATGTGATTTGATATAATATAGTATGTTATGATAACAACTATAACAGCATAGCAGAAATTAATATTATACAGTCTTCTAATATAAATAATATGTTGTAATATAACATGCATAATACAAATAATATATGATATGATAATCATAAATATAATATAACATAACAAAACATAACATGATATATTATATAATACAATATAATATTTGCCATGATTATAAGAATATAATATAAACACTACTGTAATAAATGATATACTGTTATATAACATTATACCCCATGACACAATATGATATGACATAGTACAATATAATATATAATATAATTGCTCCTCACAACAACCCTGGGCGGTGGGTACCATCAGATTGGTATCATGAAATTGTCAAAAGTGAACTCAAAAAGACTTCAATTTGAAACCTCTTTCTGACACTTATTGATTATTAGGACAAATGACTTAATTTGACGAATCACTTAATTTAGTTGTCAGTTTCCTCATCTGTAAAATGAAGATAATATTTGAGATGGTTGTGAGCTTCAATGGAAAGAAATAGTATGAAGCTATGGGGAAAACAAAGTAAAGCTAAAACAAATTTTCTTGAAACAGAGACCCTGAGTTGAAATCACACCTCTCTTACTACTTTTTGACTTTGGTCAAGTTTTCATGGGACTTCAGTTTCTTCATCTGTATAAGATCTGGGTTTCTAAACACCCAGGTGACAGGAAATTTATTTATATATAAAACAGGAGGTTTGGAATAAATGACCTCTGAGGTGCCATTCAAATTCTGTTCTCTAGTTCTGTGACCTCCCAAGCGACTTTTACCCCTAACTCTAGGAGTCAATGAATTATTTCATTTGACCCTCACCACCTGTGAGGTAAATAATTACAGATATTGTGCCCTTTTTGCTAGTGGGATTAGTATCAGTGAAAATAACTTATCTAGAATCACATAAGTAATAGGTTTGGGAAGAAGGATTTGAATTCATGTCTTTTATGACTGCAGGTTTATTCCCACAGCCACTGTACCATATTGCTTCTCATTGAAGAATAAGGTAGGCCATTCAAGGAAAAGGGCAAGAAATAAAAACACAGCTCAAGAGTTTCACTGGAGTTCATGAAATATTCCTTCCCTCCAAGAGTTATCATGGTCAGAGAATTCATCACTTGGTGACTCACTCCTTAGTTGGAGAAAGACCAAGGGCAGTAGTCACAGTCATTTCCATACTCATTGGAGTAAGATTTTATAAAGAGTGGTTTTTTTTAAAAAATACATATCAAAAAGAGAAAATTGTGGAAAGAAGACCTTTTTACAGTTTTTTCTTTTACAATTTAGGACACAAATAAACAAAAACACTTTATTTGGGTTACATTTACAAGTCAAACCAGAAAGAGGTATCCATTGATCCATAGAAAAGGAAGTCTCTTTAAGACAAGTGGACTTTTGAATATGAGTCATCTCCAACAAATATTCATAGCATCCAGTAAAAATTGGCATCCTGCTAAGGTTCACAAATGGTCTGTCACTGGCCTTGGACCAGTTAGTTGAGTTTGAAGAGAGAGACTAGAGACTTCCTGATCTACCAGTCTTTAGCTACCACTGGGAGTCTAAAAGAAGGTATCTGTCCCTTGGACGTCCTTGTGCATGATCTGGGGTGAAAGAATGCAAAATACAGAAGTTTTATGTGACTTTTTAATGCTGAAATGGGGACCATGCTAAGGTATTTCTCAGGAAAAAAGAAGAATGGAAAAAAATAACAACCCAAGAAGAGATGACATTATCTATCTACCTCAGGGAAGAAATCTCCAAACTGAGGTAGCAGATAAACATAAAAATAATAAAAAAGAGGAAACATTGACATGAAACACCTACTATGTGCCAGTGCCAGGCAATAGTATCTACTGGTAGGTAGGCACTATTATTCTCACCTTTTTATAACTGAATAAACTGAGACAGACAGGTTAAATGATTTGCCCAGGGTCATACTTCTAGGAAATGTCCGAGATGAATCTGAATTCAGGTCTTTCGGACTCTAGGTCCTTTTTCTATTATGATTATTATTTATATTATAATTATATACCTAATAACGATAGGCAATGTGTAATGTGCATTATAGAATAATAATAATATAATTATTGAAAAAATCTCATATGCATCTAGGGCTTATCAAATGGTTTGAATGTATTCATTTATTTGATTTGCACAACATCTAGCAAGGTAGGTGTAATAACACAGCCAGAACCACCTTAGTGAGCTGCAGGAAGGGAAGGGGGCAGGAAGAGGACACAAGAGACTCTTGAATGGGAGAGAATGGCTAAAACTTGAGTGTCTTGAGAGTAGTGATTATATTTTTGTCTTTTGTTGTATCTCTAGCACTTAAAACAGTTCCTTATAGATAGTAGATGTTTGATGAATGCATATTGACTGACTGACACTTGATAGGGTCAGTATGAGTGGAAGAAATAATGATGATGATGATGATGATGATGATGATGATGATGATGATAAATGATAAGCTAAGAATTTTACAAATATCATTCCTTTTTATTCTTACAACAATCTTGGGATGTAGCTTCCCCCCTTTTACAGTCAAGGAAACTGAGGTTACAGAAGTTAAATGCTTTACCTAAGACCACATAAGTGGTGGCTGAGACCAGAGCTGAACTCCAGTCCCAGAAAGCTATTCACTGTACAACCTAACTGCCAATCTCAATTTAATTGAATAAACATTTATTAAGTCTCACCCTGCATTTCACATGTAATAAGGCTAAAAAGTCATTCCCAGACAGATGGAAGGCATTTTCTTGAAGGAGGGGGCTGCAGGGATACAAAGGAGGCAGGGAAGAAGGTTGATTTGCCACCCCCCCCCATGGCTCTGCCAATGGTCAGGTTGAGCAGCCAGTTTCAAGTCTTAGCACTGAAGCCTGGACAGGGGGAAGAAGAAAGAATCATGGGAGACAAAAGAAAATGGAACTCATGTCTATGCCCACTGTCCTATTGACAACCAGTGAGACCATAAACAAAACGGATTCCACCTCTGCTTACTGTGAAACAGGGTGATGGCTTTCTGTCCCCCACAGTCATTGTTGAAACAGGAGCCTTGTGCTCAGCCATAATGCTCAGAAAGGAATTCAACTGAGAATCCACTGGTTAAGGTCTGGAGTAAGAAGGAAGCCAAATAAATTAATGGATGAAATAGATTTACAGATTATGGATTAAATTACTATTGTAAGAAATTATTCTTGCTCAGTAGATGCTAGGTGAATAGTAGCTTGACAAGGTAAATAGAGTACTGAACTTGGAGTCAGGAAGACTTCAATTCAGTCTGATTCAAACACTTCCTTGCTGGATAAATCATTTTACTTCTCTCACTTTAAGTTTTTTTAACCTGTAAAAATGAAGTTATAAATTGTCTGGAAGAGAGAGGACTCTGGAATCAGAAGCCCTCAAATCCCAACTCTGATTTTTTACTTTTGTGTAACCTTGAATAAGCCAATTAAATGCTTTGGGCTTGTTTTTTAATCTGTAAAATAAAAGAGGTTTTAGGTGGTTTTTGAAGTCCTTTCCCATTATAGATATATTAGCCTATAACTTTAGCATGTAGGATTCAGATAAGGCAAGGCATATAATCTCAGAGGTCTAAAAAAGGTGGACTGGACTCAGTTCTAATGGCTTCTGAGAACAGATTGTTCCATTTTTCAGCATAGCATTTCCACCTTAGAGACCAACAAACATTACAAATCAGGGCTTAATTTATTATTTGTTGATTGTCTAGAATTAAGAAAGTGGTGGCAAGATCGTTAATAATGTAGACTAAACTGAAAACTGTGTTTTTGGATAGCCCACTATTGAACTTTCACTAATACTTCCTCCCCTGGATAAATCTTGGTTGTTACTGTTAAACGGTTTTATTTCTGTAAGATATATATATGTGTTGATGTGTATGACTGTGTATATTGTTTTGTGAGCTTGTGTGTACAAATGTAATTATAAAAAGACAGCTGGTTCAAATGCCATGTGAATATTGGTAATTTGATATATTCATTTCTAAAGGAAGGTTGCATCTTCTGCCTTGGAGGGAAGCAGGAGGAGGAAGGTGCATGCAGGCACTGCCAGCAGGCTAGAGGGGGAAGGAAAGGTAGGCAGGATAGGGGACCATTCAACTATTCATCTTCCAGCATCCAACCTCCTCCAACCTTCAACCAAGAGAGACAATGGCCTAGAATTATCTCTGTTCTGGGGCAGCTAGGTGGCGTAGTGGATAAGAGCACCGGCCCTGGAGTCAAGAGTACCTGAGTTCAAATCCCGTCTCAGAAACTTAATAATTACCTAGCCGTGTGGCAAGTCACTTAACCCCATTGCCTTGCAAAACAAACAAACAAACTAAAAAAAAAAGAATTATCTCTGTCCACTAAACCACAAATATCTGTAGTTCAGAGACATGATAGGTTCAGAATTAAAGGATTTTTCCCTGATCACTCTCAAGATACAAAACTCAACTTACACTTTTCTGATAAGCTCCCTCCATCAAATGCTAGTTATGCAAAGGTCTATCACAAGTCGATAATAATTTTGTTGTTGGTTGTTTGGGTTGTGACAGACTCTTCAACGTCATTGGGAACTTTCTTGCAAACAATACTAGAAAGTTTTATCTTCTACAGATAATTTTATAGATGAGAAAACTGAGCCAGACAGGCCTAAGTGACTTGCCCAAGGTCACACAGCTGCTAAGTGTCTGAGGGCCCATTTGAACTAAGGGAGATAAATCTTGATTCCAAATCTGGTCATCTATCCACTGTGCCACCAGGCTGCCAATAATCATATTGTTTTATATTGATAGTATCTTATTAAAGTTGAAAACAACCAAATAAAAAAAATCAAGCAAGTTATACAGATTAGAATAAACCCAGGAATAAACAAGTGTGATTTTTCATCTAGAACAAAATGAAAATTTCAACACAAGCTGGAAAGGAGAATAATTTCACTAAAGGGAGATGTCTCATTCTGAGAGGCCTCTAGTCTCCAGTGTTGCAAGTAATTGAAGTCAAGGTATATGTTGGGGTGCCCCAAATGACTGAAGTTCCCAGGACCCTGGTAACCACTCATAAATTTTTGCTTGCTACTTGAAATCCTTCTTTCAATTGTTCTCTAACAGTCTCCCTTTCTCAGATGTGTGAGGGCAGACTCAGAATTGTCTCAACCATTTCAGAAGTCCCATCTCCTCATACTCAACACAGGGTAATCCCTCTAGGAAAAAATAGCTGGTCTTGAATTTCTACATTGCAAAAAGGCTGCAGTGATGATGTTTCTAGATTTGGTCCTTGAGGTGACACTTCAGTGATCCTACCATGGTTACAATTTGTTATCTCTTACAAATGACTACCTTATAAGGCGTTAATCTAACAGTTGAGAAATCTTGAGGACAGTAGCAATTAAAAAATAAAAATAAAAAAACAATTAAAGTAGGCATGTATTTCTTCTGTGTGTCACATAGTATAGCCTCACCATTGAGAAAAACTCTGGCTATCGGTGCATCTGGGCTGGAGAGCTGGCCTTGGGTATCGCTAATTGGATATACACTGCACGTGAGATCTGAAGCATTTGAAGGAAGCTCTTCCCTTCAACACTGAGATTGGGCAGACTTCCATCAACTGAATGAAGTAATTGAACCCTGACTATATTAAATCCAGACACATCCAAGACCGAGCGCCAGCTATTCATGACTGGCAAGGGGGCTGGATGAGAGGTCTGGACTATGTCACTTTCTGCCTTCTGGCAACTACTTCTCTGAACTGGAGGTGAAGTGACCTGAAATAATAATGCCATTGGCCTTTGCCTTTATTTCGGCGGTAATTGGCACTTTGTGTATGTGCTGGTGGGTATGTGAACATTGTTGCTTTTACTGATTGCCCGCCATTCTCAAAGTTTGAACCAAAGGTGTCAGGCACCCCGGGGGCTGCCCGCTCTCCCTGGTCCCCACCAGCAGTGCTCTTAGTGTAATTCCAGATGGTGGTGAGGAGGTGATGAAGTCTATCCGACCCTCCTCACTCATCGGGGCCCCAGGGGACAGATTGCTAGGAATGGGGCCACCCCATCTACCGGAGTGATTTTTTCTATTGCCGTCTTCAGGCTTACAAATGTTCATGATTCTTGGGGGCAGACGGGACTGGTCATGATATATACATGCTGTTATTTGTCATCTGGCACCAAATTCACAACTTGGGAGGAAAACTGATCAGATTTATGAGTCTTTCTTAAAACATGGCTTCCCTGTGGATATCAAGCCTTAAATCAAATGACAACCTCTTGCCACTCCTTGGAAAGCCCCAGAGACTCACTCCTGAGTTTCACTTTCACCTTGACCCTGATTACCCTTGGGTCTTTCAGAAGCTGCCAGCCATAGATCCCAAATAATACTAGACACATCAGCTTTCTTATTTGGAGTCTGCCCTTGTGATATTCACTTGGATTCATTCTATGGTTGGATTCCAGATATATGATAATGTCCACTTATATTAGAATATGATTGCACAGGTATAAAGTCACATATCCAGATATGCTAGGATCCATGAAAAAATACAGAAATAGGTGCAAAAGTTTATCTGCTGATTTATAGTCCAAAGAATATTTTTTGAAAAGTTTGGTGAAATATACAAATAAATTTTGCTAATTGCTACAGTGTTAAAAATAAGGTAGATAGTGTTCATTTCTCAGCTTTCTCACATACTTCCTGTGTGATTTAGGAAAAATCATTTTAGTCACTCTGAGTCTCAGTTTCCTCATCTGTAAAATGATGTTATTAGACTATGTAGCATCTGAGGTTCATTTCAGTTCTAAAACGATGGTCCAATAATGATAAAAGTAAAATCTAAAAACCAAGAAACATGTGTCACCATTAATTATCTGTATGACCTTGAATGAGTTAATCAATATTGCCGGGTCTCAGTTTTCCCACCTATAAAATCAATGAATTATAGAATTTAGAGTAATGGAAGCAACCATTTAGATAAAACTAGTTAACAGAATAACTAGACTGCTGGACTTGGAGGCAGGAAGACCTGAGTTCAAATTCTCCCTCAGATACTTTGTAACTTTGTGACACTGGGCAAGTTGATTAACTTCTGTATGCCTCAGTTTCTTCACCTGTAAAAGGGAATAATTATAGTATCTAGGCCCAGGGTTGTAGTGAGGATATAACAAGATATTGGCAAAATGCTTCACAAACTTTAAAGAACTTTTGAAATATTATTTCTGTTATTCCTC
Source organism: Macrotis lagotis (assembly GCF_037893015.1). NCBI lineage: Eukaryota > Metazoa > Chordata > Mammalia > Peramelemorphia > Peramelidae > Macrotis > Macrotis lagotis. Next base: position 44,928,269 of record NC_133661.1, on the reverse strand, counting down.
CTCATTATTGCATCTTTGATTCCCTAGTGTCCTCTAAGTATCAATTCACTTCAGGGGTCACTTCCTCCAGAAAGCCAGCCCTCATCTCTGTAATGATTAGTGTTCTCCCTACCCCAAGAATGTTTATAGGATTCCTATTAACTGTTTATATGCATGTTGAGAGGCTTGATACAGTGGGTGAAGAGCCAGCTCAGAACCAAGAAGGCTTTCATTAAAGACCTACCTCTGTCATGAGCTGGCTGTTTGACCCTGGATAAATCACTTACCCTCTCAGTGATCTAAGCAATTATCTAACCTCTGTATCAGGTACAGAGAAGTCATTTAGCTGCTTCAGCAGGGGGAATTTCCTCACCTGGAAGTTTCCTAGACCCATTAAATGATAGATCCAGGCTTTATGCCTATCTAACATGATTCCTGAACCCCCTCAGTAGATTATAAGTCCCTTAGGTGAGGGGATTCTTTTGGTTTGGGCTTTTTTGCCTAATGAACCATTGTTCTTAGTAGGTACTTTAAAAATGCTTGCTTAATTCAATTGAAACTTGGAGACAGCTCGACTCAATTTCCACCAAATCATAATTCTCTGCCACATCTTCACTAAAGCCTTATACAAACTCAATTGGTAGAATACAAATTTCCTGCAATAAGGCCCTATACAAGCTTAATTGGTAGAGTACAAACTCCCTTATAAAAACTCAACTGGTAGAGTACAAATTCCCTAGAAAAAATTAGGAAGAAGTAACTAACAGCTTGTCAAGGAAATTCTTGGATCAGTGCTTCCTAGTAGGGAGCTTTCCTTTAGTTTGGAACTAAAACCAGTTCTTGTGGAATTTCAATATGGGTCCCATTTGTGCACCTAAGCAGGAAGATCATCTGATTCCCAAGATCACTTTCTATTTTGGTAACCCTTAGACTGTTCATTCTCATTCAGCCCCAGATAAAAATTTCAAAATTGTGGAAAATACAGCAATTATTTTAAATTTTGGTTTTCAACCCCATCACCAATAAACTTTGGGATACCAAGTAATTTTGAATTTAAGGGGGAACTTGGGGATTTGGTTGATTCAAAGGATAATATTAAAAGTCATGAGAGGCACAGGAGCTGGTTGAGGAAACAATGAGAATTAGATTTAAGCTCTGCCTCTGACCCATACTTCTGTGTGACTCTGGGCTAAATTATTAGATTCTCAGTGCTTTGGGTAGCTCTCTAAGATTTCAAGTTACCAAGATGCATGGGGGAGTGAGTTTCCTCATCCTGGAGTCTGTTATTTTTCTAAAATCACAGGTCCAGTTTCTTTGCTTATTCTTGATCACAGCAGTGTTGCCTAGTGGCTAGAGAACTGTCCTTGGAATGAAAAAGAGAAGTTCAAGGCACTGAACCTGGGCAAGTCATTTAATCCCTTAGAGACCCAAAGCAATTGTCTAATGCTCTACCTTTCAGAAATGTTGTAGACCTGCATTGCTGGAGGGCATCCCTTACAGGAAATTCCCAACACCCATTAAATCACAGATGCTATTAGAAAAATAGATGAGTAGAAAATAAAGGTCAAAAGTCATGATGCAATGTGTTGGGGCAGAGCATGTACTAGTCTTGAAATCAGGAAGGTCTTGGTTCAAATCCTGCTTCTGATACTTAGGAATTGTGTATTCATAGGCAAGTTGTTATGTTGTCAGCCCTCAGTTTTCTGTTCTGTAAACAGAGGTTTGGGGTTCAAGAACTGCTTAAGGTCTCTTCAACTCTATTTGTTCTGCTTCTCTGTTGCTTTTTGCCTTTATTATTAGCTTATTAATCAACCAAATCTCCAAGTCCAGATTCAAAATTCACTTCAAAATCACCTGGCATCCTAATGTTTATTGATGCTGGAACTAATCTAAGCCTTAGAGGACATCACGGAATCAAAGATGCAAAAGTGAGGAAGAATAACAGAAATAACATTTCAAAAATTCTTTAATGCAAATCATTTTGTAAATGTTGTAAATATCTCATTCTATCTAAATACAACATAATTTTGAAATCTTTAACTGAATCTTTGGATCCTCACATAGAGGCAAATAGGGTTTGGCCTGATCATAGATGAAGTACGGAGAAAGCCGGGTAAGCCGAGAAGGCAAAGTAACAAATTGCATGTGATGGCAAACAAGCTAGAAGAGTAAGAAGGGAAAAAATGAATTTAATCAGTATGAGATTCAGTATCAGGCTAAGAACTTTTACAAATATTGTTTCATTTGGTTCGCACAACAATCCTGAGAGGTAAGTGTTATTGTTATGCCCATTTTACAGATGGAGAAACTGAGGCAAACAGACTTACCCAGGATCACCCAATTGGTAAATGTCTGAGTTGGGATTTGAATTTGGATCTTACTAACTTCAGCACCATCATTGTCTCTACTGAGTCACCTCTATGAGGGGGGAAGAATGGATTGGGAAAGGAATGATGATGAGAGTGAGATGGAGAAGATAATTTATGGAAAACCTTGAATCTTACATTCAGAAGGATGAGTCTGAAGTCCTTCTCTTTGTGACTGGCATCAGTGCAGAATTCCATGAAAATAACAGCAGTAAGTTGCTGTGTGGGCATAAGCATATCATAGAAAGAGAAGGGAACCTCCAGGATCATCAAGTTCAGGCCCTTTCATTTTGCATATGAGAAAATGGAGGGGAAGGGAGGTGAGTTGATCAAGATCACACAGAAATACTAGAAGATCCAGATTTGAGCCCCCTCTCTTCTGACCCTGAAGCCAAAGCTCTTTCTGCCAGATCACAATACCCAAATGAGACATCTAGAAATAAGAATGAGGAAGAAAGGATCCATTTTATTTTTGCATTTTTAAACCCTACTTGTTCTAATAAGTAAAGGTTACTCTGAGGGAAAGTAGGAGCCACCTTGCTGCTCAGGCAACATTAACTTCAGTTGCTTTTATGATAGACATGGACATCCCACAACTGTGTCCCCTGATACTTCTAGACAAACCCAGAATCTTCTGGGCTTGACTTAACTAATCAGATAAAAAGAATATTTTTCAAACAACCCCAGAAACAAATGTGTGTGTGTGTGGGGTGATGCTTCCCCCCCCTTTTGTTTGTTTCTTTGTTTTATCTTGATGTTCCCCAATGAAGAATTTTGTGGAAAAAATAAGGGTCATAAAGAATTCCTACATGTACTTGGAAAATTATAATGCATCAATCAACCTTCTCCAAAACCTTACAAACGAATCTAGCAGGGAAACCATGAGTATATTTGTTCTTGTTTTACATAGGGAGGATTTAAGGTGTGATCAAGATGAGAATATTCAGTCAATATCTTTGGAACCATCTTAGGAAGACACATTATTATCCCCAAATGATACTCTGTTTAGCTGTTGTGAGGAGCCAACATGTCTTGATGTTACTCAGCCAGGACCTGAGTTGATGACAATCCTCCAAAGGGCTTTTGAGATTTAATACTCAGAACATTACTGATCATTTTGGGGAATTCCAGAATTGATACCACAGGTAACATTGTGACATTTTACAGAGATTTTTCACTGATCTGGTTATTGGATAAGCATTATATGTTACGCAAAATGGTCTTTGGGCCTCTTTCCTAACTTTCCCTCTGACTACCTCTGCTCCTAAAGAGGAAACTTTTGAGGAGACTTTCAAAAACCTGGAATTTGGGTGAAAAAAAACATATGACCACAAGTAAAAGACCTAATAGGTTTGGGAGTTATGAAGGGGAAAAAGTGACATAGAAGAGGAACATCATAGATCTGAAGCAGAAATGGATCAACTGCAAAAGTTTGGTCTCTATTGTACACCCCTAAAAAATAAAAAATGAAAAAAGAGGAAAACCTATAATCTATGCATAATTCAGGAATATCAGGAATTCTGAAAAGGTTAAAAAAATCTAAATTCACCAAAAGACTACACCCATACTGAATTCTACTTACAGAAAGAGAGGGCAATTGAGAAGAATTCATATTTAAAATGATTCTTATTTGTTTTGGTTTACTGTTTCACTTTTTAACTGACTGCTTGAATATCTTAAGGGCACACAGCCAGGATGGAAATATGAATGCAAAAATGAGGATTTGATTATCAAGCAACACTGAAGACCAAGTTGGACCCATAGATTTGACGTAACCAACATTTTTTAAATGTCCAATATGTCACAGTAATTACCCTAGGAACAAAAAATGTCCTCAGCCTTTAAAGAGTTCACATTCTACTATTCACCATCTTCCAAGAAATAGCAGAGCTGGGTTGTCCCACCTGAAATGGTTAGAGGGAGTAAATCTGAGTATGTTCAGATTTTTCTAGTGTAGTTTTAAATTTTGATTTCAACAGATACAGCTTACTAGAAATAGTACCCGAGGGTTGCATTGCTCTGATTTCTTGTTCCGTCATACCATCTAGAATTCAAAAGTACCAATGAATTCTCAATCCTGAAACCAAGAACTCAATTCTATGAATTAATTGAGCTTTTCAGCAAGCAATTTAAAAAAAGTCTTCACTGTGTTTTATATAAGGTACTATATTAGGAAAAATTCTCAATTTAAGTTTTGAATTCCAAATTCTATCCTTTTTTCCATCTCCTCACCCCCCATTCCCCATCTCTGAAATGGTAACCAATCAGATTCATGTTTTACATGTCCAGTCATGTAAAACATTTCCAAATTAATCATTTTTTACAAGAAGATTAGCATAAAAGAAGTTAAAATAAAATACTGCAGTTTTTATTCAAATAATATCAGTTCTCTGGAAGCTGATAGTATGCTTCATCATAGTCTTTCAGAATTGCCTTAGATCACTGAATTACTGATAATAACTTAATCACAGCTCTTCATTAAAAAATATTGCAGTTACTACATATAGCATTCTTCTGGTTCTGTTCACTTCACTTTGTATCAATTCATGTAAGTCTTTCCAAGTTTTTCTGAAATCATCCTGCTTTTCATTTCTTATGGTACGATCATATTTCATTGCAATCATATACCACTGCTTGTTTAGCCATTCTCCAATTGTTAGGCATCTCTTCAACTTCCATTTCTTAGCTACCACAAAAGAGCTAGTATAAATATTTTTATACGAATTTTTGTACATATAGGTTCTTTTTCTTTCTTTTTTTATATCTTTGGAATATGAACCTAGTAGTAGTATTGCTAGAAGAAAGAGCATGCACAGTTTTATAGCCTTTTGGAAAGCCCACATATTATGGACCTGCAATCTCAATAATGTATTATTTTCAATGACACAGATTACAACTTATCTGTTTGAGGAGTCTAAACTTGGACAGTGAGCTGTAATAACTGACAGGGGGCAGTTCTGCTGTTCACTACCCAGTTCTGGGTCAAAGATCCAAAGTTGACTGAGTAGGTGCTCACCTAGGGGGTCCTTCCTAATTGAGGATCCGCTGCACACTAGCCTGGAGATCAAATAAGAAACAAATTCAAAAGCAAGCAGCATTTGTCCCAAGAGGAGAACCAAGTCTTAGGTCGAGCTTTCAACTCAGTCTGAAGCCTTCAGGGAAATAACCAGGAATACTGGAAGAAAGGAGGACCTACAGTACTGTCATCTAGCTGATAAAAGCCAAATTCAACAGCAGCCTTCTGGAATTCCAAATGGGCAAGTCTACTGGGTATTGCTCAAACCCAAAACCAGGTCAGAAACTTTGTAGAGCTCAAACCAAGAGAACAGAAACCACTCCTCATACTGAATTGGACACTGGAAGCATTGACAACTTTTTGGTCTCCAGCTGGAGCTGTCTCTGAGATCCTAGAGCAACACAACACTTAATCACCTAAGAAAGCAACAGTGGGACCAGCCCAGACATTTTCTTTTCAAGTAGCTAGAGACCTACCCTAACACCAAAACTGAAATTAGGAGGTAGATTGGAAGAACGGGGAAAAAAATAAAAATGCCACCATAAAAAGTTACTATGATGACAGGGATGATCAAGATACAAATTCATAAGAAGAAAATTAAAATGTTCATAAAGAATAAATATACAGAGGGCAGCTAGGTGGCGCAGTGGATAGAGCACCAGCCCTGGAGTCAGGAGGACCTGAGTTCAAATCCAACCTCAGACACTTAATAATTACCTAGCTGTGTGGCCTTGGGCAAGTCACTTAACCCCATTGCCTTGCAAAAAAAACTAAGAAAGCCTAAGAAAAGAATAAATATATGCATATATTTGTATTTATATGTATTATATGCACATATGTATAGATACATAGGCATATTTAGTTGGAACATAAATTTTAATAAAATCATAGAAGAGACTAAATAAGTCTTTAAAAATAATTAATTTTGTAAATATGAAATAGAAATTCTAGAGGAAAACTGGAAGATATAATATAGATAAAAATGGTTTACATTTATATAGGGCTTTAAGGTTTGCAAAACACTTTAAAATATTATAGAATTTGATCTTCAAAAAAAATCCCAAATCCTAGAGGTAGGTGTTATTATATTAGTTAAATTTTGTGATAGGAAATGCAATGAGGAAAAATTAGTTATGGGAAAAAACTGGAAAAAACTTGATAGAAGAGTTATAAAATATGACTCAAAGGAAAAAAAGTCCCTGAAAATTAGATTGGACCAAAGAGAAACTAATAATTCCATGAGGCAACAAAATATATTTAAACAGTTGAAATAGAAAAAAATAGAAGAGGGGTAAGGGGATATAGGGACAAGGACTTATTAAGCACCTACTGTATTTCAGGCAATATTCTAAGTGCTTTACATTTGAATATATATATATATACATACATACATACATACATACACATATATACATATATGGTATCTCATGACCAAAAAGAAGTGGTCTAGAAAATAGATACAAAAAAGAAAAATTAAAATCACCGGATTATATGAAAATCAAAATACTCCTCCCCCTAAAATGCCTAGACTTTCTTTTTCAAGAAAATATTTTAAAAATTGCATTGTTCTGATGTGCAATGGTAATGGTTTTTTCTTTTCTTATTTTGTATTTAAATTTAAATTTAAAAATAAGAAGTATTAAAGCTAAAATAATTCAAAAATAATTGCTCAGATCTCTTAGAACCAGAGAATAATAGAGAAATAGAAAGAACCCCTTCCAGTCATTTCCAAAAACAAAAGTAAAAATTCTCCAGAATATTGTTATCCAAATTCATAAACCTCAAGTCAATTAAAAATACTGCAAGCAGTCAGAAAGAGAGAATTCAAGTACTGAAGAGTCACAATTAGGGTCATATATGGTTTATCAGCCATCATTGTTTGAAGATGTTGTGCCTCTGAAGCTGAGATGCAACAAAGGATGGATCTATTCTCTGCAATTTGTTTTAATTTTAGTCTAACAATGGACACCAAGAAAGCCCAGGTGCTCCATCAGCCAGCACCACACCATCAATTTAGGGAAGCATCATACTGTGGACAAGTTCCCTTACTTTGGCTGTGTGCTTTCCTTTCTAAGGAGATACAAAGAATTGGAAACTGAAGGAATTTCCATCAGTTGGGGAATGATAATAAATAATGAGACAATATGATGGAATACTATTATACCATAAGAAATGATGAAGAGGATAGTTCTAGCAAAATTTGGGAGGATTTATATGAATTCATCCAGGAGGAAGTGAACAGAACTAGGAGAGTGGACTATATAGTGAAAACAATATTATAAAAGACAAATTTGGAAGTTATAGGAACTATGATGAAGGCAATGACCAATCCCAATTGTAAGGGATTCATGATGAAATACGCTACCTTACTCTTTATAGAGAGGTGCTGGTCTCAGACTGAAGATTAATATATAAACACCCTCATTCACATGCATGCACACATACATTGCATGTACAGGTATAAATACAATCAAAAGAATAGTTTTTTTTTGAAATCCCAAATTCCTATTCCTATGTAGCAAGCCATCAAATTCCAGTCCCTAAATGGCTATGATTCCTAAAGTCACACTCAGTAGTTACACAAACTTTTATTGTCACTCAGGAAGCCAAAACCCAAGGATTGGTCATACAATTCTGGTTTTGGGAAAAATTTTATACCATTTAGGGAGTATCTCAAGACAACATGTCCACTAAGCAATCTTTTCTAGGTGCTTGGACCAATATGGAGAAGAAAACGAATTTGTCCACCGTGACAAAATTGAAAAGTGGAAGGAGTGAATGAATGAAGATTGTGTTTCCAAATCCAGAGCCCTAGAATTAGCTACTGGGCAGGACTAAAACATGCACATGATTAAGTTAATAAAAGGGGATTGGGTTATCTTTCCAGGCAATCTTTATTTTACTTAATCCATCTGGAAACCAGTATTTTGCTCATTTCATTGTAGGAAACTGATATTTTGCCTGGGTTTCAGAGCAATGCTTTCCCTCTTTCCTTACTTTTGTGGATTTGTCCCATGGTTTCTTTCTCTAAGATTTTGTGGGCATTTTCTTATTGATTTTACACAAGCCTGGAGGAAAGAAGGGGGTAGTGACTTTTTCATGAGACCTTTATTAAATGTATATTTTTTTAAAATGCTGAGCTAAGGATTTAGTACATAGAAATGGCAATAAAGAAATTTTGCTTCTCATAAACTCTGGAAAGGACCTCAGAGATCACCTTGATTACTCAGTGCCTCTATTGAAATTCCCTTTAAAATGACTGATCATCCAAACTCTGCTTAAAAATTTCTAATAAGGGACTTATAGTGAGAACACTATCTCCTGTGGCAGTGTGTTTCACTGAGAACTAGTATGGTCTTAGTGAAAAGATTGCTTCTTTTGGAGTCAGGATAATGATAGTTGAATGCCTGCTTATATTACTTACTACTTGTATGACCATAGGTTGGTCCCTTTACTATTCAATAGATGATCCAAAGGTCAAATAAGAGCAAAAGCCTTTCCTTTCTCTCTCTCTCTCTCTCTCTCTCTCTCTCTCTCTCTCTCTCTCTCTCTCTCTCTCTCTCTCTGTCTGTCTTCATTGCCCAATTTCCACACACTGGGTGGTACCTTTTGGCTGTGTCCTCCCTTAGACCATCTATGAAGGAGGTAACCCATGACCACTTCTCTATTCCAACTCTTAGGTCCACTAACCCCTTTCCTATAGTTATGAATGGGAAACATGATCAGTCATAGCACTTGGTAAGCCAGGAGTCACCAATTATAAATCTTTCAACACAAAAGTAGACCATCAGGTCTTAACAACTGCCTTTTCTATTCCCTCTGATTAATCTACCCTACCATTATAACCTCTGGACTTCTGGACATTGTCATCTGACACTGGGTTTTCCTTCTGCCCCACAGTGGATCCCTTGCATATCTATTGTCTACCCTAATTAGAATGTGATTCTTTTAGGGATCTATTCGTAACTTAATATAACGCTTCAAATACAGTAAGTATTTAATAAATATCTTTTAATTCATTCATTCGTTTGTTCTCTAAGTTTTCTCATCTTAATTTAATCAGCCAGTTGATCATAAAGCATTTATTCAGTGCCTACCGTATGCCAGACACTTGTCTAGGCTCTGTAGATACAAAGAAAGGCAAAAAACAATCCCTACCCTCTAGGATCTCATAATCGAATGTATAATACAGCATGTAAACAACTATATCCAAACATGTATTGGATGTAATGGTAGAGCGAAACACTTCCATCATGCATTTAGAGTTCTTCTCATAGAAGAGAGCAATTTAACTTTTACTTTTAAACCCTCCACTAGAAGGGGTTCCTTCTGATGGCTTCTGGATGACTCTCCTTTCAGAAAATGCCAACTACCATATTTGACAAACTTATATGGGATTCATAATTCCTACAGCTTCCTTCTCTTTAGGTTGTTGTATAAGTCCAATGAGAGGATTTAAGTAAAGCATTGTGTGGACTTTAAAGCTCTATTAACATCTGTTATTATTTTTACTATTATTTTTATTCATCTTGAAAACAGCTCTCTTTATTAAGAACCATTTTCTTTGTGTTGGACTTGAAATCTGATTCTATACGTTCCATTCATAGCTCCTATTTCTGTCCTTTGAAAGTAAGCAGAACAAGTCTAAATGCACTTCCATAGGACAATCTTCAAAGACTTGAAGACTGCTCTCATTTCTCTCCAATTCTTCCCCCACTCCCCAGGTTAAATACTATGAAATCAGAGCCAGCATCGTCTAAACAATCAGAATGGCAAGGCTTCTTGGATTTCCAAAATGCAAGCCCTATGAAATGCATTTTATGGCTTCCTGAATGGAAAGACAGCTTTGATGAAACACGTATTATTTTAGATATTTCGGCAAGTTCAAGTGAGAGCTTCTTGGTGAATTTCCAATCTATTCTGGAGTCTATTGGTGTCAGTAAGAATGACCCAAGTTTGCCACAGCAATAGAATTTATGCTTTGGCATGAACTATGTTTCCCATCATTCTCATTATTTTGAGCTTCTGGCATCAGAAACCTAAACCTATTACAGGAACAGAAAGCAGGAGATTTAGGAATATTTGATACCACATTCTGTGTCTTACTCTAATGACACAAAAACGGCACACCGCTACATGTTTGACTAGGAGTGTTAGGGCTTTGAATTGTCTTCTTGACTGTCATTGGAGAACAGAATCACAAAATATCAAAGTCAGAAGAGACCTCAGTATATTATTTTGTTCAGTGTCTTCATCCTTTTTTTGTGATGAATCTCTTTGTCTATCTATTGAAACCTGGTAACTTTTTCTCAAAGTCATAAGTTAAATGAATAAAATAAAATATTATAAAAGGAACAGATTATAGAAAAATATCATTTAATTTTTTAAAATTCATGTGGTGCTCAAGTAAAGAAGCTTCACAAATCAGGACTATAAAGCAATTCTCTCCATAATATTCCCAATGGAAAAAAAATGGATTGGGCACTGGACTTCGAGTCAGGAAAATTTGGATTCAAATAATAACTGTGATGTACCTCATTTTCCTCCTTTATAAAATTGGATGGCCTGTAAGGTCTCTTATCTATAAAGCTATAATCCTTTCATCATGCTAGAAGACTACAAATGGAGAGCCCACTCTCTTTCCAAATAATTTAGTCTATTTTTGGATAGTTATAATTTTGATTAAATTAATTCCTTATATTAAGTCAAAATTGCTTCCTTGTAATTTTCCTTCAGTTTCCAATTCATCACTCTGCATCTCCAATAGAATATGAATACTATCATTTTCATAGTAGAGCCCTTTACATCTTGAAGATGGCTACTGTCTTTTTTGAATCTTGTCTCCTACAGCCTAAAGATTTTCTAAAAATTGTACTCATATGATACAGATACAATGCCCTTCACACCCTGATTGCTTTTCTTTGGATATTCTCCATTTTCAATTTTAATTTTTTGGGTTTTTGCAAGGCAAATGGGGTGAAGTGGCTTTCCCAAGGCCACACAGCTAGGTAATTATTAAGTGTCTGAGGTAGAATTTGAACTCAGGGACTCCTGTCTCCAGGGCCTGTGCTCTATCCACTGCATCACCTAGCCACCCTTATTCTCCATTTTTTTAATCTGCACCCTACATACTCTCTAAACTAACTATGGCAAACTGATTATTTTTTTTTTTGGAAATTGACTATTTGTGAAGCAGCCAAACTATATGGTGATTGCTTAGATCCTTCTTCCTTACTTGAAGTCTTGTTGTGCCAGCACTATATGTGAAGTGTGACATTTAGAAAATTTCAAGATATGGTTTCTGGAATCATTTTATTAGTAATGCTAGACTTTTATTAATAAAAGAGATCAGTTACCCTCTAGAATGTCAAAGATCTTCATGACAGGGAGCTTACAACTTATATGCCCTTGGAAAAGTGGATGTTCCTAAGAGTGGCAATCAACTCTAATTGGTTCACAATTAATGTGAAAATGAATACTTTAATGATATTTGAGATCATTCGACATGACTTGGTCAAAAAGACATCAATTTTCATGTTACCATTCTGACAAAAGGGAAAATCGCTGACCCTGTCTGAGTAAACATAATGAGAAGAAACCATTTATTCACTTAAAATTAGAATTTATTTTACTGTATTTGATTATCTCTTAGTCAGGGTAAGTCTTTGTCCAAGATTTTCTCACTGGTTGATTTCTGAATTAGGAAGTAGGAAAGGGGAAAAATCTTGGTTCTAATTCAATAATTAGTGATTAATGCTAAAGAGAAATAATATTTTATTTTAGCAGTTTTCTTAGAATCATTGGACCAAATTAACTAGTCAAATGTGATGATTGTTCCCTGATGGAAAAGGGATGATATTAAAGCCTCTTGGGGTGGGATATACAGTTTGAGAGAACTGTCTAAACAACTGAAAATTTGTGTTTGGTTTTGTTTTCAGTCATTCCAATTGTGTCCAACTCTTTGTTATGCATCTGGAGTTTTATTGGCAAAGATACTGGAATGATTTGCCATTTCCTTCTCCAGCTCATTTTACAGATGAATACTTAGGCAAACAGAGTTAAGTCACTTGCCCAGGGTCATACAGTTAGATGGTGCCTGAGGCCAGATTTGAATTCAGGATGATGAGTCTTCCTGAAGCTAGACTTGGCATTCTGCTCAAGGTGTCACCTCCCTGCCTACAATTACTATTGTTGTCTGTCCTTCATTCTCAAAGGGGACTAATGACATCAGGAAAGCAATGCCTTGACTTGCAAGCGAATTGAAGTGAGGCAGTGCTGTGTAATGTCACCAAAGTAACTCTTCTCCATAGATATCAGGGTCTAGTAAAAGACATAAAAATGACTGGAGATGACCCAGGTATAGTAGGAGATCTTGACCCTTTTTTTAATGATTTTTTTATGGTTCACTTACTTCATATCTGAAAAGAGCTGTTGGATGTAGCTGTCATCCAGAAAGTTGTGCTATGTGGTAGCAATAATCCCAAACCCAAAGATGGGCTAAGGTGCAATTACAGAAAGGCTGAACAAGTGTAGTTGGTCTTCCTCAACCCTTCAATTACCATCCTTATAATTTCCAGAAACAAAATATTATACAATTGCCCTATATTTCTTTCTTCTCCTATTAGACTATAAGCATCTTGAGGGCAGGAACTGTCATTCCTTTTATACTGTATTCCCTAACACTTAGCACAGTATTTTATTCATTCATCTATTTCCTAGAACTTTCATTTTTTTTTTACTTTTCTCAAAAATGGATGCAGCAGTCTCTTCCATCTCCCAAATTCTCCATTTTCTTAGGGAAGCCCTCATAATATCTTTTATTGTTTTATTTGAAAAAAAAATTTAGATTTTTTTGCAAGGCAATGGGGTTAAAGGGGCTTGCCCAAGGCCACACAGCTAGGTAATTATTAAGTGTCTGAGTCCGAATTTGAACCCAGGTCCTCCTGAATCCAGGGTTGGTGCTCTATCCACTATGCCACCTAGCTGCCCCCATAATATCTTTTAGCTGATAAGGAACATTCTTTATAAAATGGCTTCCCAAGCCCACAACCAACTCTCCCCTCATACCTCAACCACATAAAATTTTCTTTTTGTGTGTAGCTCATTCTATGGTACTAATAACCTATTCTAAAGTAAGATTAAATAATAAGGAATTAGAATGTTATTCCTCCAAGGTAACATATTTGGATTTTTATTCCAAATAGTTGACAAAAGAAATTATAGTAGGTAAAATAATTGCATATGATCATATAAAAATAAAAAAGATTTTGCTCAACAATGAACTCTGAATCCAGACTAAAAATGAAAGAAATGAATACAATTCAATAAAAATATATTGATTGTATACTTACTATTTACAGGGTAGGACTCTAAAATTAAGGCAAACTTGACACCGTCCCTCCCCAAAAGGTACCAAGGAATTTCCATTCAGATAGAGGACAGGGGTAAAATGACTGGAACAAATATGGACACAGATAAATGAAAATGAAGTAATTCCGAAAAGTATGTGCTAACAATTGGGGAGCTCAATAGAAGGCATCATAGAAGAGAAAAAGACAAAGTTTAAGAGAAAATCTAAAATTTTAATTATTAATTATATTAATTAATATTAATATTATTATTAATAATACCTTACTACCAGTAGTAGCATTTACAAAAATAACATTTTAGAGTATCTTAGTGTTTTATATTATACAAAGTGCTTTACATGTATTATCTAATTTTTTTAGAGTTTTGTAAGGCAAATGGGGTTAAATGGCTTGCCCAAGGCTACACAGTTAGGTATTATGAAGTGTCTGAGGCTGGATTTGAACTCAGGTACTCTTAACTCCAGGGCTGATGCTCTCTATCCACTGTACCACCTAGCCAACCCCATGCTAATATTTTTAGTAGAAAACCTGATATCCAATATTTTTAAAAATGTAGAGATATAGATATAGATATACCTAGAAGAATATAAGCTCCTCCTGAGAGGTTGTAAGCTCCTTGAAGGCAAGAATAGTTTTCATTTTGTCTTTGTTTTTCCAGTGCTTGGAACAAAGTAGGTGATTTTTAATAAATTCCTTTCCATTGAATAGTTAAACAAAAGTAATCTACACATGTTAAGATCCATTGCATTTGATCAAAGTGTTAAAAGAATTACTTTCAGTGAATAGATAAGTAATAAAAGGATCCAAACAAGGAAGCACCACAAGTCATCAGTGACTTCATTGAAAGTTGTCCAAATTCTTCAATAACCAGAGAAACGCACATTTAAGCACAATTAGGATTTTTTAAAAAGAAAAAAATACTAAAAAAAAAATCCATAATATTTCTTGATTTCTTCAGGTTTCTCAGTCAGGGTCATTCTCTATCAACACAGATTAGCATATTTTCTCCAATTTATCATTTTAGAGGCTTACCTGAAACACAGAGGGGATAATTTGAGCCCAGTTTTTCCTTTCTCTGAGGCTAGCTCTTTATTCATTACAACACATTGGCTCATATGCTCCAAAAGTTGGTTTTTCAATCTGATAAAAATTAAATGATTTCAAGACTGAAAATACTTAGAAATATTATTAGTCTGCTGGTCGAGTTAAGCATTACTACAGTCTTTTTTTGAAAATGACATTTAGTGATATCTCTTGACTCAATGATTGATGCCATTATTAGAATTAAAATATAATGCTGAAATTGGGGAAAAGATCTGTAGGACAAATGAAGAAAATCAATACTTATAATAATAAAAATAATAATACCAATTTATCTAATGATTGAAGTAAAACTGAAAAATGTGATATATTAAAACAAATGCAATGCAATTGCATAGCAATAAAAGATAAACAGGAAGACTTTTATTTTTTGAAAAAAACCAAGAATTTATTAAAAGACATTACAAACCATAGGAAGGATAGGGAGAGAAAGAGAGAGAGAGAGAGAGAGAGAGAGAGAGAGAGAGAGAGAGAGAGAGAGAGAGAGAGAGAGATAAAAGACAGATATAAAAGAACAGCCAAGCAGCATTGGCTGGGAGAAGACTGCAGCCCTGCATGGGAGTCCAAGCCAGGTTTTAACGTCTTGCTTCTCATCCAGAGGGAAAAAGGCAAACACCCTTTCTCTTACTGAGAAATTAGGTAGAAGGTGAAGTTTAAGGAGATCAGGATACAAATTTTGCATTAAACGATGAATTGATGAATCAATGGTAGTTAATTTACAGTAGGTGGTAGTCAATTTACATTTCCATCCAATTTCAACAATTACTATTCTCTTCATCTTTCTCCTGCATCACAACTCCCTCAAAATTATTTGGGACCCAGAATCTTCTGGCAAAGTCCATGAAGACTTTCAAAGATATATATATATATATACATATATATATATATATATATATATATATACATATATATATATATATATATATATATTTATAGCTAATATGTGTGAAGAAAAAGCAATTCAGATAGTAATAGACAAGCTGATTATACAGGTGTAAAAAAAAAAGCAAACAACAATTTTTCTTTAGAAACCAAAGGAATAGGGGTGGCTAGGTGGTGCAGTGGAGAGAGCACTGGCCCCGGAGTCAGGAGTACCTGAGTTCAAATCCGACCTCAGACATTTAATATTTGCCTAGTTGTGTGGCCTTGGGCAAGTCACTTGACCCCATTGCCTTGCAAAAAAAGAAAACAAAGAAATATAGAATCTATAGTATTTTTTATCATTATTATGCATATTGCGTTAATAAATTGTAAAAATAGCATCTAAAGTCTATATATATGTTTAATTATGTTGTTGATGTGTTCAAATGTCTATTTTGTTGCTTTTGCCACATTTAGCACACAAAATGTATAACTTTACAAATACATTTTATTAAATGTGAGCTTTGAATTTGCAAATTGAAAATGGTAATGTATTCTGACCCATAACTAAGAAAGAATCCTCTACCCAACATCCTCAATTATGGTTGGATGAACTGCAGAGAGGATGGGACCCAGATACTAGAAACTGAGAAATCGAGCTTCATCTCTGGAATTTAAAGAACTTGCCTTAAGAACCTGCTAGAGATTCTAATTCAGAAAATCCAACAAAGATAGTGATAAAAAGAAATTCATTAAGATCTCTAAGCAAGCAAAAGATGCAATTCTAGTGTTCTTTAGAGGAGACCAGAAGGCCAAGGAAAGTCTTGGGAGGGAGGCAAACGTTCTTAATGAAATTCAAAGTCTTAATCCTGGATGTAATTTTTTTTTGTTTCTACACAATCCAGCTCAAATATAATTGGACTCCTTGACTCTAGGTGCAAATATAATCTGGAGACAAAGAAGCACTGCACTTGAAGTCTGATTTAATATGTCACTACCATTTCAGAGTTTTGTAACTTTGATAAAATTGCTGTGTCTCTTTGACCCTCAATTTTCTTATCTTTTTTGGTTGTTTTTTGCAAGGTAGTGGGGATAATGACTTGCCCAAGGTCACACAACTAGGTAATTATCAAGTATCTGATGAAATGTCGAATTTGAACTCAGGTGCTCCTGACTTCAGGGCCAGTGCTCTGTTCACTGTGTCACCTAGCTGCCCCTCAATTTTCTTATCTTTAAAATCGGAATAAATTTCACAACTTTCCTCACATGGTTTCTGTGAATAAATTTTTAGAACATGTAAAGAACTGATTTAGTACAATGTAGTGCTTAAAACCCTGGACCTACAGTCAGAAAAAACTGGGCTTGAATTCTTTCTCAGATACCAGTTGTGTGATCCTGGACAAGTCTCTTAATCTCTAAGGGGTTTCAGTTTCCCCATCTGTAAAATGATATTAAAAGAGTAAGAGAAAAAAGTGCCAAGACACTGATGACTTCTAAGGCAACTAGATGCTATGGAGAATAGACTGCTGGACCTGGATTCAGGAAGTGGAGTTCAAATCCAGCCTAATTATGTGACTGTAGGTGAGTCATTTAAATTTGTTTGCCTCAGTTTCTTCAACCATAAAATGGAAAAATAATAAAAAAATCTACTTTGCAGGTTTATAGTGAGAACCAACTACGTAATATTTGTAAAAGGGCTTAGCATAGCACATAATTGATACTGTATAAATGTTTATTTTCTTACCTTTCCTTTCCCTTTCCTTCTATTTCTTAAGTTACACACAAGGCATTGTTGGATAAAGGGAAGCTAAGAAAGTTCTTCTCCTAGCCCTCCCTATAAAGGTATAGATAACCCTAAAAAGAGATTGAACTGTGTGACCTCAGTGGTTTCTTTCAACTCTCAATTTGCTACCCTCTCATCCTATGGAAGCACAACTAGGTACAGAAGAGAAAAGAGCTGAGCTGGAGAAAAGAAGACATGACTAGAGTCAAATCCTGTTCTTGACATATACCAGCTCTGCCAGTTGCCTTGGGTAAGTCACTAAACCTGTTCGTATCCCAGCAATGTTTTAAGACTATCTGTAATTTATGGATGAGAGCCAAATACATTGATGAATGTGTTTTCCACACCACGAGTTTCCTGAATCAATGAAATCCCAGGTCTGGACCAAAAATGATCCTATGAATTGAGTCAAGTCAAAAAGCATTTCTTAAGCAACTACTATGCACCAGTGCTAAGAAACATAGAGATTACAATAAAAAGGTAAAAGGTAGTTTCTGATTTCAAAGAGCTCAGTTTCATAAGGGAGATGACATAGAAACAAATATTCACAAATAAATCACAGAATAAATCAGAGATATCAATAGAGGAAAGGCACTTTCTTAGATTTCTTGGATTTCCTGCTGATAAAAGAGGATGTGACAATAATTCATAGCTATCTATATGGAACTAGATGTTGGCCATGTTGATTGAATTGATTGGATTGAATTATTCATCAATTATAAATCATACGTCTTGATTGATTTTTCCCACTGAAACAGAGAAAGAGTTTATGTGTATAGAAACAGAAGAAAAAGAATAGAAAAAATACTTGTTGTATTTAAGCTCAGGATAAGATAAAATCAATTTCATAAGTAAAAAAAGAAAAGTGAAAGGCATTATTTGGTAAGAACTTCCTTGTTAAAGCATTAATGGTACAATGGCAGTTTCATGGGATGGGTGCTAAACTTGATAGGGCCAACTGGCTCTTTTGACTGCATAAGTCACTTGGCTACTAAGGGAGCAGAGACCATCTTTAAAGATGTAAATACCCCAGAGGAGAGGAAAAGTAGGGGCTCTGTCCATCAGTAGCATGTCTTCCCTCTGAGATGATCTCCAGTTTGTTCTGTCTATATTGTATTTGTACATAGATTTTTGCATTTTAAAGCTCCAATTAGACCACAACTCATTGAGAGCAAGGATTTATTTTTAAATCTTTTAAATCATAATTGAGGATGTTGGGTAGAGGATTCTTTCTTAGGTATGGGTCAGAATACATTACCATTTTCAATTTTTAAATCTTTCTTTGAATTCCTACTTAACACAGTGCCTAGTAAGTAATAGATTCTTAATAAATATTTGTTGACTTGTCCTGCCTTGCCTTCCCCTTTATCACAGCACAGTGACTATAGGAACCCATTGGGGAGTCCTAGTTATTTGGTCTTCCAGTGTTTGTGTACCAAACTTGCAGTGCAATTGTAGGTCAAGGCTATGGGGTCCTGGGGAACATTGCTCCTTCAACTTACGACAACTTTTTCCTGGAATGAAATGACCCTGTGTTCTCTCTAGTTCATGAGATGGGGTGGAGAAAGAGCTGACCTTTAAACTGGAAAACCTGAGTTCAAGGCCCATTTCAAAAATATGTTGACAGAGTGATATTGGGCAAGTCTTTTAATCTGGATGACTTTCTAAGATTAGAAGTTGGATATTATAAGCTTTGTGATCTGGGAGAGGAGGGAAGTGAGGGAGCAAAGAAGGGAGGAAGAAAATTTGGAACTGAAAATTTAAAAAGAAAGAATGTTAAAAATTGTCTTTACATGTAATTGGTAAAAGATAAAAAATATTATTTCAAAAAAATTAAGTTGTAGAGAAGCTTAAATACTTAGATAATAGAATGAGTTTTCTCAACTGGAAGCTCTTTATACTAATGAAATCTCAGGTCCAATCCATGTTCCCTTTAATAACTCTCTCAGGATAGAAATTTTGAGTCATCTCTATTGACCAAAGAGTAGGATACTCTTGTGAGACTTTGGTGTTAGAAATATATCCACATGCATAATTATATACATGTATATGTTTATGAATGCATAAGACATATATCCATATATTCTATATGTGTATACAAATAACAAACTCATGAATTCTACTCCCATATTTGTCTCTCACTAGTTCTCAGATTATACTCATGAATATATCCATAAAAGCACATATATACTATAGCACATGTGCATATGCATAGGTACATATTTATAGATAAACCTCTCTATATAGATATATGGATATATATTTATATTTTTATCTAGATGTCTGTATCTCCAGTTATCTATTTATATATCCATCTATCTGTCTATCTATCATGTTAGGGGTTAATGGAACCCCTAACTGCTTGACTATTGGTGATGAAAATTTGATTATAACCTATAGGTGGGAGGATAATGACTATCAAGTAACTCTTAAATCCTGAGCTATATGAATTGAAAATGTCAAAAGCAATGGAGTAAAGGACCAAGTCCATATGTTCTAGTCCCATATTTCTCTCTTACTAGCTTTGAGACATTAAGAAAACCTTTTTTTCCTTCCTTAAACTTCAGTTTCTCCATCAATAAAATGGAGAGATAGGACAAGATGATCTAGAAGTCTCTTTTCTTGGATAAGAACAATGTCTAAGCAGTGTTGTAACATAAAGAAAAGAAAGTTAGTTCTATACTTAACATGTCAAAATGGAAAAAATAAAAACATCCTTAGCATAACTTTAGGGTTCAAAGATAAAAATCTTTTGCTTGGAGACTGCAAATGCAAAAAGGCTGCTTTCCATCCCAAGCCTCCACCATCCCCAAGTTGTTACTTTTAATATTTAATCCAAAGGCTGAAGATTTGTTCCATGTGTGTCCATGGAGATGTTGTGCCTGGTTCTCATGCCTGTGTCCAAGCTCCTTTTTAATGATTCTGGTGCTTCCTCTTTTCTTGGTTCTTGCCAATGTTGGCCCCATTCCATGACCCCATCAAATGTACTTTACTGCCTATCGAGAATATAAACCTGTTGTCAGTTCATAAGGAAAGGGATCTTAGGAGAGCTCACAGCTCACAATAGGGGCCTGCAAAAGGTGAGTGGAACATTACATTCCTCTCATCCATAGGAGAATGTAAGGATTTCTTTCCTTTCTCTCTTTGTCTGGTTCCCCTTTCACTTAGTACCATGGAGAAGTATCTAGTTTCTTTGAAAGGAATGTTTAGAAGCAAGGGGAAATTTGGGTGGTCTTTGGAACATTTAATAAATGGACCAAATAATGTTCACCATTTAGTTAAGGGCTTAATAAGTTAACTGACTGAGAAGCAGGTTGGTGTAACAGATAGAGTGCAGACTCTGATTCAGGAAGACCTTTGTTTGAATCCCCCTCTGATACTTAACTGGCTCTGTGACTCTAAGCAAGTCATTTAACTTATCCAAGATTCAATTTAAAGACCTGTAAATTGTGGGTGATGAGAGCACCCACCTCCCAGTGTTCTTCTAAGGAGTTAATGAAATAACTTATGTAAAGTGATTTGCAAACCTCAAGTGCTATTGAAATTTAAACTACTGTCCAAATTCCACAGTCTATTAGACAACCCTGGTGTCATGGAATGGGGAGTTGACAACCTCATGACCTTAAGGAGGGTCTTTACCCTCTCTCAACATTAGTATTTTTCATCATCAATCAACAGAGTTGGAGGAAATGAGGACTAAGGTCCTTTCAGCCCATAGTAGGGACTACCTCTAGTCCAGAGGTGTCCAACACCTGGCAGACTTGGCTCCATCCTGCCTACAACACTCCCAAGTAGACTGGATTCAAATGTGATGGGGAAGTATAGAACAAAATAAATAAAACTAGAAGAAATTACATGTTAAAACTGTCAGTATAGGACTAGTTGCAGTTATCTTTATTTAAAATGTAATGATCCCCTTTCTATTTGAGTTTGACACCCAGCGTCAAGGACTCTGATCTACTCAGTTTCCAATCAAAATGTCACTCATAGGGGCGGCTAGGTGTCATAGAGTGGATAAAGCATGGGCCCTTGGAGTCAGGAGTACCTGGGTTCAAATCTGGTCTCAGACACTTAATAATTACCTAGCTGTGTGGCCTTGGGCAAGCCACTTAGCCCCATCTGCCTTGCAAAAACCTAAAAAATAAATGTCACTCAATGTTCAATAGAATGAACTGGCTTCCCCACTTAAATACAATCGGTTGAGAAAGAGAGATTTCTAAAGGGAAGCCTTATGACTGATTGTCAAGTTCCTGGCATGCCTTATCAGTAGCCCCAATCTTTAACTTATCTCTACTGCTGTGTGCTAGCTCCAAACAAAGGGAGAGATAAAGAGAGACCTTGATCTCTCATAACTACAGTCAAAGGCAACTCTACATGCTCTGCTAATAATAGCTAGCATTTATTAAAAAAAATACCATTTTCTAGTTGCTAATTCTTTAAAATGATCATTTCATCTGATTCTCATATTAACTTTAGGAGATAGGTGATAATCATCATCTCCAAATTAAAGATGAGGACACTGAGAAACAGGGCTTAAGTGACTACTCAGGGTCACACCACTTCGGAACTGTCTGAGGTGGGATTAGAATTCAGATCTTTCTGACCTCAGGCCCAGTTCTAAACCCACATTCCTTTAACTTATGTCAAGTTTATTTCTTAAATGTGCTGACTAACAAATGGAAATAATAAACAACAGTATCAATTCCATTGTTTCTTGGTTCCACCTCATACTTGGAGGTTAACAAATGTCATCCCAGGAGCCTTTCTTTGTTAACTGTGCTCCATATGGAAAAAATCTATCTGAGAATGGTGAAGTTAAGCCTAAACTAAGACAGCACCAGCAAAGAATGAATTCCTTTACTCTGCATTTTTCCTTTCTTTATCCCTGGCCAGTAGATATTTCTTCCTCCCAAATATTCTTTCTAATTCTTGCTAATTTGTTATACCTTTTAAAAACTGGCTTTATCTCAATTTAGGATGTTGTTCCATTTACTTTATTAAGGTTTGAGAACAGAGAGGATAGAAATGAGGGAAACAGCAGGGGTTATTTGATTGAACAAGGATTTAAACAGTTAGGATACTAATTTGACTTGCTAATCAGAGACCTGGTAACCCAACAAGGTGTTATGATATTTTAATAAGGATATACCTTATGCTCTCTAATTTTTCAGAGAAAAGAACCTCTGTGAATTTAGATCAATTTACTTTCTAGGTTAAAAATCACATATTTGTTTTCCATCACAAGCTTTTCTCATTCATTCATTGAATCATATTATCCAGGACTTAGCATTGGATCAGAGAGCACTATGTAGTCCTAATCTTTCCTTTTTAAAAATAATTTTTGTTTATTTCATGAAATATTTCCCAATTGCATGTAAAAGTTTTAAAATTTTTTATTTCAAATTTCAAATTCCAAGTTTTCTCCTTCCCTTTTTATCCCAACAATCCTTGAAAAAACAAGCAATTGTATATCATCTATAGATGTGAAATTATGCAAAACATATTTCCATATTAGCCATATTGCAAAAGAAAACATTCACACTAACACATACACATACATTCACACCCCTAAAACAAAGAAACTCAAGGAAAAAAGTAAAAGAAGTCTACTTGAGTCCAGCACTCAGAATTCCTCGATTCTCTTTGTGAAAGTGGGATAGAAGTTCTCATCATGGGTCCTTTGAATTTGGAATATTTTCTTCATCAGAATTAGTGAAGGCTTTCATGGTTGGCCACCCTTACAATATTGCTGCGACTATGTACTATACTCTCCAGGCTCTGCTCATTTCACTATTCATATATTCGTTCCCTGGGTTTTTCAGAAACCGTACTACTCATCAGTTCTTATACATAATAGTATTCCATCACAATCACATTCCACAACTTGCTTAGCTATTCTACAATTGGTAGACATTTACTCAGTTTCTACTTCTTTGCCAAAAGAGCTGTTCTGAATATTTTTAACAAATAAGTCTTTTTTCCCTTTGCTTTGATCTTTTTGGGATACAAACCTAGAAGTGGTATTGCTGGATGAAAGAAATTGCAGAGTTTTATAGCCTTTTGGATATAGTTCCAAAGTTCCCTTCAGATTAGTTGGACTAGGTCATAACCACCAAAATATGAATTGATGCCCCAATCTTTCCATATGTCCTCTGACATTTGTCATTTTCCTTTTCTGTCACATTAACCAATCTGAAACATGTGAAGTGGTATTTCAGAGTTGTTTCTATTTGCGTTTCTCTAAACAATAGTGGTTTAGGGCATTTTGACAGATGACTTGATAACTTTGATTTCTTCTGAGAATTACTTGTTCATATCCTGTGACTATTTATAAACTGTGAATGGCTCATTTTTATAAATGTGGCTCAATTCTCTATATGTTTGAGATAATGAGCCTTTATCTCTGAAACTCACTATTAAATTCCATCACCTTTCCCCTCCTCACAGTTTTTACCTTTTTTAAAATTTGTTTGTTTGTTTGTTTATCTATTCTTGGTTTTTGCAAGACAGTGGGGTTAAGTGACTTGCCCAAGGCCACACAACTAAGTAATTATTATTAATATGAAGTCAGGTCTTCCTGGCTCCAGGATCAGTGCTCTCTCTCCACTTCATCATCTAGCTGCCCCCCCCCACACACACACAATGGAATTGATACTGTTGATTATTATTTCCATTTGTTATTCAGCACATTTAAGAAGGTCAAATTAGTATCCTAACTGTTTAAATCCTTATTCAATCAAACAACCCCTACTGTTTTCCTCATTTCTATCCTCTCTGTTCTCACACCTCAATAAAGTAAATAAAATAACATCCTAAATTTAGATAAAGCCAGTTTTTAAAAGGTATAGCAAATTAGCAAGAATTAGAAATTCATTTTCTTTGTAATTTTGATTGCATTCATTTTGTTTGTGTGAAAGATTTTTGACTCCATGTCATAAAATTATTCATTTTACCTCCTGTAATTCTCTCTATCTCTTGCTAAGTCATGAATTTTCCCCCTTTTCATACATCTGACCTGTACATTTTCCCATGCTCCCCTAATTTACATATGATACCATCTTTTATTTGTAAATCATTTTGAATTTATCTTGGTATATGATGTGAGACTTTAGTCTACCTAACAGCTTTTTAGTTCCCAAAAAAAGAAAATTTTCCAAAGGCAAGCTTGGATTTTTGAGTTTTGCACAAACTAGATGACTGTGAACATTTGCTACTGTGTATTATAATGGTAATCTAATTCTATCCACTACCCTATTTCTCAGTCAGCACCAGGTTGTTTTGGTGATTAGAGTTTTATAGCATAGTTTAAAATCTAGTACTGCTAAATCACCTTTATATTATATTTTTTACTTTATTCCTTTAATAGTTTTATTCTTTTGCTCTTTCAAATGGATTTTCTTGTTTTTCTAGCTCTATAAAATAATTCTTAGGTAGTTTGATTGATATTGAACAAGTAAATTAACCTAGGTATAATTGCTATTTTTGGTATATTAATTTTGCCTGTTAATGAACAGTTAAAATTTCTTCAGTTGTTTAGATTTATTTGATTTATGTGAAAAGTGTTTTGTAATTGTGGTCATATAATATTTGGGTTTGTTTTGACAGGTTGATTACCAAATATTTTATATATTTTCAGTTATTTAAGTGAAATTTCTCTTTCTCTCTTTTTCCTGTTGATTGTATATACACATTTTAGTAGTACACAAAAATATTATTTATTTGAATATATTTTAATCCTATAATGTTGCTAAAGTTATTAATAGCTTAAAATAGTTTTTCTAATGTTCTCTAATTATATCATCACATCTGCAAAGTGTTTTTTCCATTTTCTCAATATCTACTTTCATTTACTCAATTTTTTTCTTATCGCTATAGCTAGCATTTCTAGTATGATATGGAATAATAATGGTGACAATGGGCATCCTTGCTTCACCCTGATCTTATTGGGAAGTCTTCTAGCTTATTCCTATTACAAGCAATGATTGTTCTTAGTTTTAGAATGTTACTAAATATTATTTTAAGACAGGCTCCATTTATTCCTATGGTTCCTCCTGATTTTAATAGGAATGGATATTTTTTTTGCCATTTTCTGAATCTATTGAGATAATTATATAATTACTGTCTTTCTAATTTATATAATCAATTATGCTCATAGTTTTTCTTATGTCAAATCAGCCCTGAATTCTTGGTATAAATTCTATCTGACCATAGTGTTTGATCTTTGTGATGTAGGCTCCTTAATAATATTTTATTTAACATTTTAGCATATTTGATATTTAACATTATGCATTTTGCACAAGTAAATCAAGGGATTTTTTTCTTTTTCTGTTTTTGCTCTCACTTGTTTAAGTATCAAAATCATATTTGTTTCATAAAAGGAATTTGATAGGACTTTTTCCCTTATTTTTTCAAATAGTTTATATTTTATAGTGATTAATTGCTCTCTAAATGTTTCCTAAAATTCACTCATAAATCCATCAGGTCTGTGGATTTTCTTTTTCTTTTTTTTTGGGGGGGGAGCCCCTTGGTGACTTGTTCAATTTCTTTTTCTAAAATAGGATTATGTTATTATATACTATAATTTTGTAAATTATTATTATATTTTTGTAAGTACTCATTTATATTATATTTTGTAAATGTTCATTTCACTTAGATTGTCAGTTTTATTGACATAATTAGACAAAATAACTAAAAACTGACTTATTTCATCTGCATTCACCTTTTTCATTTTTGATACTTGATTTTTTTCCTTTTGGTTTACCTATTTTATTATATTTTTTTATAAAAATACTTCTTTATTTTATCAGCTCATTATTTCTCTTCACATTTTTTAATTGCTTCTTTGAGTTTCAGGCTTCCATTTTGATCCTTAATTTAGAGATTTTTTTTTAATTTGTCCTTTTTAAGTTGTATTTACAATACCTTTCTCTGTACATGTTTAGAGATATACTTCATTACACTTATAAAATTCTCCCTAAGTACTGTTTTGGCTGCATCCCACAAATTTTGGAATGTTGTTTCATTGTTGACATTCTTTTTAATGAAATTATTTAAGTTTCTGTAATTTGTTCTTTGGCCCACTCATTCTTTAGGACTAGATCATTAAGTTTTCAATTAACTTTTTTCATCTATGCTTCCACAGCTCTTTATTGCACCTAATTTTTTATTGCATTATTGTCTGAAAAGGTCCATTTAGTATTTCACCTTTTCTGTATTTGGTTGTGATGGTTATAATACCTTAATACATAGTTTGTTTTTGTGAAGGGGCCATGTGCAGTTAATAAGAAGAAAAGATATAATGTTTTCTATTAACATTCAGTTTTCTCCAAGAATCTATTATGTTAACATTTCTCAGATTCTATTCATCTCCTCAATTTCTTTATTATTTATTAATGGTGAGATTTATGTAACTCTGAGATGAGAAAGTTGAAATAGTTTGCTATTTCCTCTTATAATTTAACTTTCCCTTCAAGAATTTGAAATTTAGTTCATATATATTTCAGTATTGATATTGCTTCTTTGTCTATTGTAAGCAAGATGTAATTTCCTTACTTATCTATTTAATTAGGTCTACTTTTGCTTTGTCTGAGGTTGTTATTGCTGCCCCTACTATAACACTGTGTGTTTTTCTGTTTCAAGTGTGTTTCTTGTAAATAACTGTGAAGGATTGTAGTTTTTAAACCAACTTGCTCTCTGCTTCCATTTTAAGCATGGGTTCATTCTATTCACATTTCCACAATATAACTGTGCATTTTCCTCCACCCTATTTTCTTCTAGTTTCTCTTGGTCCTGTTCATCTTGTAAGGTCTTTTTTGCTCTTACCACTGCCTTTTTGTATACTCCAAGTTGGTGTGTCATTCCAAAGTGAAATGATCTGGTGATAGATATGATCACTTTTCTTCTAGTCTGCATTCTGGTCCTTACTCAGAAAGCACCCTGGGCCCTTGTGACCAAAAGTAACTTTGCTTTTCAAGCTCTTGCTCCCTGTAGTCTAAAAGTGTGGTCTCTGCTCTTGAGTAATGACAGAGATATAGGTAAAGTCAATGAATTTTCCAAATCTCATTCGGTCCTACTCCCAATGCTAGTGCAAGGCCCCCATGGAATCTCTTTCTGACCATTTGCCAGAGTCCCTTATCATCTCTGACTTGAGAGTTTTCAGAGCTATTGCTGCTTCCATTCCTACCAACTTCTCCCACCACAAGTGTTTTATCTGTGTGGATTCTGGGTCAGTTTCCACCCCCATTTTACAGAATTCTCTGTTTGACTTCCTATGTTGTCTTAGGCTAGAAAAATATCATTCTGCGATGTTTTTGTTGGCTCTGCCACTCCATAATTCAATTTGAGGCATTATTTTATATTTGGTTGGAGGAGAATGTTGAAAGTGTTTGGATGAGTACCTTCTCTACTGTGCCATTTTGGATCCCATCCTAGAAGTCTCTCTCTTTTTTATTTCAAACCTATTTTTCTATCGCAACTTAACCTTGTAGCATCCCATTGCCGATGGCCCTCACTTACTGCAAAAACTAATGTTAAGTATTTAATTTAACTTGGAAAATAGCATGTATTCAGTGTCTATCATATGATGAACAATGTGGCTGAGAACAGAAAAATGGATGATTTTTGTCCACATTTTTCAGAAAAATACACTTATGAGATGATAAGACATGTATACAGATAACCATAATGTAAATTAGAATATTAAAAAGTCAAAGAAGGATATCAAAATGCTATGGGAAATGCAAGGACAGAAATCAATTTGATCAGTGAAATTTTCATTAAGGAGGAAAAGGAGTGCACTACCCAAGGTGGGCCCGAGAGGAGGGAAAGATTCAGGAAGAGTAGAAATGTAGAGAAAATGAGATGTCTAGAAAGAGAATATGATTTGGTGATAAAGTTAAAAGATAACTTTGCAGGTAGTATAGATAGTTTTACAATTATTTCACAGATGAAGAAACTGAAACTCAGGTTGACTTGCCTATATTTACACAGTTTTGAGTATCTAGAATGACACTCAAACCTAAGTTTCCCTGACTATATACAATACTGTTCTCTATACCAGATTGCCCTTCATGGTCATTTAGTGTCCTTATCAAGAGCACTTTCAGTAGATGGATGAGAATAGAAACCAGGCTTTAAGATATATTATGCTATAAATCAAATACTAACATTGGACATAATATTTCACATGAAAAGAATGTTTGAAACTATATTTCTGTGAGAAGATTCACTTCATTATTGCAAGGTAAATCTTCAACAGTTTAGACTCAGAAAGATGAGAGGTTAAGTGACTGATGCTTCAAGCAGCATCTCCCAGAAGATCTTGAATGCAGCTATTCTTGACTCTGAAGTCAGTTCTGCAGCTATTATATCACATTGCCTAAAGTAATAAATTAAACCAAATTAGGCACAGGTCTACTGCTGATATAATTTTGCTTTGGTGGTCTCCCAGGTCTTTAGAGCTAAAAGGGAGCTGAGATATTATATTTAGTTCAACCCTTATCTAAAGCTAAATAGATTTTGAAGTCCCTTTGGGCCTAGGGTCCTTTGTAGTAGACACAGATGATGAATTCTAAACCACTCAAGGAAGTTCATGACACTTTTGAAAATCTTGAGTATTAGGATCTTTTCCCACATATTGAATTAGAATCTTTCTACTTTAATCTGAATAACTCCTTCCTTTTCCTTTAGATGTCTCAAGCTAAATAAAAGAGTCTCTACTGAGCCCCAGTGCAAATTCATCCTGTCACATAGGGGATGATCAGAATCCTGTTCGGAAGAAAAACTAGATGAGAATTCCGTAACAGAATTTCTACCAGGGTATATAACCTATCCCTTTCCTGAAGACTGAATTCCCCTTGCATCAGTCATTTTCAACACAATGGGCATCCTCTCATGTCAGCCAAGGGACTCAAGGTCAAGGTTTTGTACTGTTCTTAGGCTCTTTGGGTGCTTCCTGGCATTGGCTAATTCTAGGTCTCTTCTTGACCCTTGGTCTATAGCTACCACTAATAACAGTATCTTGGAGACAAAAATGGCCTCAACATCCATGTTTCCCAATCCAAGTGATTGTATGATATTGGTGAAAGAGACCCAACCTGGGAGACAGAAGACAACTCTGCCAATTTCCCTTGTGACTTTGAGTAAGCCGTTATATTTCTTGGGGCTATAATTTCTTCATATTTAAAATGAGAGTGATTAAACAAAAACACCTTTGACGTTCCTTTCTATTAATTCTTCTCTTTTGATCTGACCAGGTGTGACTTCCTCCATAGAATAACAAGTACCAGTAAACCAATCTTTAGTAAAAATCATTATGTACTAAGTACTGTGCTAGCAACTGGTAATGTGAAGATAAAAAGGAAATCAGCACCTGCCATCATGGAGCTTAAACTCATAATATCTTCTCTCCTTTAAATTTTCATAAATCTTTGGACCTCTTTTTTGCTCTCATCATTCTTAACCACATTATATTTAATCTGTGCATAATGTAGTCATTTAATGGACTATCAATTCCTTAAGTACATGGACCATGTTTTTATTTTGGCATTCTAAGGGCCTGGCATAGTGTCTTCTCACACATAACATGCTTCATAAGTGCTTGTCAAATTCAATCCAATTGAAATTCTAATTTCAGATGGCAAGAATCAGAAAGAAGACAGTAGAAGCAAGTCCAATAGTCATGTAAGTCATATGTGCGAAAGGTGTTGAAAACTGTAAAATGTTATACAAAGTCAAATCACTTTAACATTTATTAAGTACCAAACTATGAGAAATGTCCTGATCTAGACAAAAGTAAATCATTCTCTGCCCTCAGAGAGCTTCCATCCTGCTAGAGGGAAACATCTTTTAAATAGATTTGAATCCATGTGGTCTTTGGCAATGAGAGCAGGCATAACAAGAAAGACTTCTCATAAGGGATAAATGTGAAATGAGACTGAAATCACTTAATTACACTTTTTTGCTTTAGCATCAAAAAAGAGTACAAAGATCAAGAATAAAAATATAATTTTAGTGATACTTTGCAAAAGGAATATCCATAAAATATGATATAGTTAATTTGTAGGTAATACCTTATACCCAACATTGTAGGATTTTTTCCCCTTTATTTCATAGGAGCATAGACCTAAAAAGTGGAAGGGATTTGGGAGGCCATATTGTACAATTCTGTCATTTAATGGAAAAGGAAGCTGAATTCCAGAGTGATAGTTTCTTACTTAGGGTCACACATATAGCAAGGAAGAATTTGATCCCAGTTTATAAGATCATAAAATCATACATAATAGAGCTGCAAAGTACATTGGAAGCCATCTTGGTGTGACCCACTTATTTTAAGAAGAAGGAAGTGTGGAGACAGCACTATAATGTGGAAAGACCATAGGACTTGAAAGGGGACCTGCATGCAAATCACAGCTCTTCTCCATATTGTCTCTGTGATTTTGGGCAAAGCTCTCTGGGTCTCATTTTTCTCATTTGTAAAAGGAAAGGATCATAATATTTGCACTCTAAAAGCCTTTTCATCTCTGATTCAATGATCTTATGAATGGGGGCACAGGAGATCATCCCATATCATACAATAGTAAGTTCCTAAGATAGGATTTGAACCTAGATCCTCACAAGTCCAGGAATAATTTTTCTCCTATGAGTCCAATCTAGTATTTTGTTGATTATACTATTTTGACTAAATACTATTTTATTCTTTCAATAAAAACAATTCTTTCCATGTGAAACTAAGATTTAATTTTTATTTTTTGTGATTGTTCACATAAATCATCAAATTAGAGGGAGAAAAACCTTTCCTAGACTATGTTTCATGATTCTTGTTTTCAAAAAATACAATCCCAGTACCTAGACTATTCTAAACCCAAAGGTCATTCTCTTTTTGCTTGAGTTGGAGAGTCTGAACTATAGCAAACCATAGGACTTTGTCTCTTGTCTGCTTTTAGTAACAGGCATTTACCAGAAATCCCTCTGGCTGTACTCAAGTTTCTTGTTCCCCTGAATTACACACAGCCCTTTCCCTGATCCTCAGGAAGTATATTCTGGCAGAATTAAATTTATTAAATTTATCCCCACCTGCCTTTAGGCAGTTATTAACTTATGTTATTATAAGTCTTAATTTTTAGTGAAGAACGCCATCAAAGTTTCTCTGAAGGTATTCTAGGACCATAATGAGGCTGAAAAAATGGGGACTATTTAAGGAAATGGAAAGAAGAGTCCTAAAGAGAAGCTTCTGTGACAGTGACACAGTCTTTCACTGCACCTATGTCACTCCCCACCCCCAAAGGAACCTTATACATTTTCCTGCCAGCCTTAAAACTGTTTATATAGAGTTGTCGGCCAGGTAAGTGGGTATTAGATACAAGAATGGGAGAAAATGACTGAGAATCAGTAATAGGGGAAACGTGGTCTTAAGGTTAAAAGTAGAGGGACTTGAAAGATTTGGAAATTTTCTGGAGTTTATAGGTTTATAAGCCATGAGAAAAAATGATACACAGATAGTGGTTTCTTTTGAGAAATCCACCAAGATTCATCCATCCCCCAGAGGTAAATACCAAATTAGTCCAAGCCAACTTCAATATTGACGTCGAACTATCAAGGAAATCTTAGGATGTCTGAAGAGTGGAGTCAATGAAAGCCATTGTTGTCGGCATTACAAGTACTCCGTCGAAAATAGCTGGAAATCCTTCTAGATGATTCATGATTTTTTAACCAATGATTTTCCTTTAATAACCTATTAAAAGGGATAGAAAGTTAGAAGCCTTACAAAGAATGATTCTTATCATGATACAGTATAAAGAACATTGACTCTGAAATCAGAAGACCTGACTTAAAATTACACCTCTAATTTTTACTATCAATGGCTCCTTAGGCAAGTCCCTTTATCTCCATGGTCATCCGTTTCCTCTTATGTAAAATTAAGGTTCTTAGCCTAGGGACTATGAATTGATTATATTTTATATTATGTATATAATATTATATATATAATTTATATATCATATATTACAATTATATTTAAAAATAATAATTCCCTTTTAATTCATTTTATACAATTTAGGCATTAATACATCAAACTATTTAAACTTGATTCTGAGACTTCACCAAACTGTCTATCCCTGAAGAACACAAAAACGGTTAAAAACCCCTGGACTGGATGAATTCTGAGTACTCTTCCAATTCCACATTTATGATCTTATTGTTCTCATTTTAAGGAGCTAGCATGTCAAAGTGCTGAACTTAAGGTTCAAAGGACCTGAGCTCAAATGCTGTCCTTAACACTTATAAGTTGGATCATTTTGAGTGTCACTGAACATCTCTAAGCCTCAGTTTCTACAAATGGGGCTAATGATAATGAGTGTCATATCTATTTCAAAGGAGATTCAAATGAGATAATTTATATGAAGCACTTTGAAAAACTTTAAAGTCCTCTAGGAGTATCATTTATTAGTACTATAAATGTATTAAGAAGGTGACATCTGTATATATAATGAGAAAAGGTAACGGGAAAAATTATATCCCAAGAGATAATAAATAATAGAAATGTTTGAAAGGATCACATGACTTCCTTCAACCAAAACTAATCTAGAGATTTGTTTTTATTTCCCCAAACCAATTGTTATGATCTCAGGCTATTGATTTAGAGTTAGAAGAAATCTTTGAGTTCATCTGTGGTAGTCCAACCCCCTTATTTTTGGACAAAGAAAATGAGAAGGGAAGTGTTTGACCCAAGGTCATAGAGGTATTAAGTGGCAGAGATAGATTGGAACCTAGGTTTTCTCACTTTAAATCTAGTCCTCTCTCCACTTTATGATGTCTTGAAGGAAATGAGAAAAGAGATATATTTTCTATATTTTGCAAAAGGCATTTACCAAAAGATGAGCAATTCCTGTCTCATTGCTCTAACCTGTATAAAATTGCATAAACTATAAATCAAATTCCTTTTCAGATAAGCATAGGACTTATGAATGAAGCCAATTCACAGAGTGCTTGAACCTTTTGACTTCAGAATGAGACTTTTAGAACTAGGATTAAAATGTTCTAGCTGGGGTCATCAGAAAGATGGTATCTGTGTATTTCTGGAATTTTGTCTATTTTTGGAATGGCCCATTTCCACTTATTTCACTGGAGGTTGTTTTCTTCAGGGATGATATGCTGCCATTGTATTGGGCTCACTCTTGGGAATTTCCAATGAGAGGCAGGAAGAGATGGGGTAGAGGAGAAAGAAACCAATATACCTCTTCCCCAAATAAGGAAAATTCAATCTAAAGTCAAGTGAGCTAAATAAGAAGGGGGAAAAGTTCAGAGTTCTTGTTTAGTGGAGAGTAAATGAGCTTCTTGACTAAATATTAACAATATTTTCAGAAGTAGTTGCAGTTTTACTGCACAACTAGTAAAGGGATTCAAAGATGATATCCAAGGATCTTGAGTGCAACTGTGAATTGAGTTTTACTATCAATAAATTAGACCATTTAACTCTAAAAAGGTCAACATATTGGAATAATTCCCTGTGTCCTCTTTAAAGGGGGGGGGTAACTACATATTCATTTGTGAGACATATTGGTAAGAAAGGTCATGAAAACTGTTCAGCATAGTTGTTGACATAGGAGAATTTGTGGGAATTTTCTCTTTCCCAATGATGGGCTTCATTTCACTAACTTGATCAGGGTCATTCTGCATGTGTATGAGCTATGGCTCTAGAGACAATAAGGAGCTATATTTCCTCCCAGAGTTATTCTGGGAGGATGGATTGGAAAAGTGTCCATTCATTTTTCTTGCAAATATAAGGAACACTGGAAGTTCTATATAATAGAAGCAATAGATAGAAGTTGTAAAGAGGCAAATTTAGCCTTGATGTAAGGAAAATCTTCCTAACCATTGAGATAATTCCAAAGTGGAATGTGCTACTTTGGGAGATGATGAGTCTCCTGTCATTGAAAGTTCCCAACTCAACTCTAGATGACAAAGCAATTCACTGAATTTCTATACAAGTTCATTTCTTACAAAAAAGTGAAAAAAAATGATAAGTCCCTGGTTGAGATAGGCAATAAGGTTAACACATCATCATCCTTTACTTTTTTACTGGACCAGAGGAAGGGAAGAAGAAAGGAAACAAATGTTTATTAAGCACCTACTCCATGCTAGGCACTGATAATATAGACCAAAGTCAGGAAACCTGGGTTCAAGTCATTTTCCTTCTATGAGTCTTAATTTCCTTAACTCAAAATAAAAGGATCAGACCTTGAATCCTATAATTCTATGAATCCCAGTGTTTCCTATCAGAAACAACAGCAACTCAATAGGCCATTATGTTGCATGAATAAATTGATAATAAGAAAGGAATTATCTGCTTCCAACTAAAATAATTGTGATTTCCAGTCATTTAATAAATTATTCTGCTTTCTAGATAGACTTAATCACTATTAATCAGTGATTAATGAATGAAGTGGTGCTGGCTATGTTAATGAGGGTAGTGAAAGTGAGCATGGTTAAAGTTATGGTGATGGGGATGAATCACTTGGTTTGAAAATTTTCAAAGGTGCCATAAACTTATTGAGAACATAAAGTCATTGTTATTGTTAATTTTTTAATTCAATGAGTTCTCTTTTATTCAAAGTGCCACTGAGAACATTTTTACTTTGATGATCTTTATATGAATAATGTCTTTGTCAAATGTCAATATATTGCATCTAGAATACATGGCATATCAAAGAACTATTATTTTGCAAAAGAAAAAATATATCTTCCACCAATGTAGATTAAAATCATCTATACTTTAGATACACTCTGGATCTGAGAAGTCCCTGGGATAAGGAACTCCTGAGCAACAACTCAGTTCTCTGTCACATGATGTTAGAGCTGTTTGGGGGCACTGAGATGTTAGTTGGCTAATCCAAAATAACATATTAGGCAATATGTTCCCATAACTTAATCACCTAACAGAATCACCCAAAATTCAAAGATCTAGGATTTGGATCTAAGTCTTCCTGATTTTCTAAATTGAGGCTACTAACCGGTTTACCACACTGTCTCATACTACAATGTACCATATAGTTAAATCTTATCCATGTGCAGTATGTCACTGCCCTGGTGAAATTGTTTTTTTAAGGAGTTAGTATAATTGCATACTAAGACATGCAAATACTATGATAATTATTTTGGACTCTAGGCTTTGATTCTACTCTTATTAAGCAAACAAACGAACAAAAATTAAACAAAATACTAGAAGCAACCGCAGCAGTGTGTGTAGATTCACAGTCAACTGGCCAACATCAATAATTCTTTTGATTGCTGCTCTTTTCTTCCAATCAGCAAATTCAGAAACCTGGTTCCTTGGAGGCCTTGCCTGATTTTGAACTGTCATCATGTCTCCCCCCTTTCCAGAATTTCTCTTAGAACTAACTTGGCCTGTGGAAGATGATATAGGTCGTCTCCTTCACCTATTCTTTGAAAACAAATCATGTTTTAATCTTTGAGAGACTCTAAAGAGTTCTACTAGTGATACAAAGGAATATAGACAATAGCTACAATAACTAATCAGAAAGGAAAGCTATGAAGATACAAAGCAATTCACTGAAGTTCTGGACAAGTTAGATCTTATTGATTGATTCTGGCCTTCTTTGTACTTCTAGGGGGAAAAGCCTTGTTCTTTCTTAAATCCTCCTACTTTGATCTGGTTGACTAGTTCTCAGAGAGAGCTGGCTCTGTGCCTAGGATTTATATTATCTCAGGACTTGGTCTTTGCCAGTGAATTTGGTTTGCCAATACTGTAGATAACTTACCTTAAGGTCGTTAACTCTAAGGGAAACTTTAATCTCTTCCTGTGGCACATCCAGAGGGATCCTCCACTTTCTGGTCATGACCTGAAAGGGAACCTTTTCTTCTCTGACTTTCTAGAAGAGTGAGATCTTTTTCCTTAATTCTCTGACATCTCCCATTTGTTTTTACCTTGAGCAAGATTCTTGTAATTGTCTCCCTTCATCTTTACAAATTCTCTTTCATTCTCTTTGTCCTGGTTGACTGGAAGTGATTAAGATTACGGTAGCTAAACTTACTTTTGTTCATGTATTTGGTTTCTCCTCCCTATCGTCCTAGACTAGTGCCTGGATCCTCTACTACCTTAAGGTCATGTGATACCCAGAAACCATAGGCCCTAGAGTGCCATGAACCCCTTCCCTGAATGTGATGTTTCCACATTATAAAGGTTCTGTCTTCCTAGCTAACTTTTATCCTTTGCTCTCTTGTTCCTGCTGCTGAATTACTACTTTAGTTCTTTTCTGATTCCTAGCTCATTGTCAGTACAGATAATTTAAACACATAGAACTAGAGCTTACCTAGCTAGTTTTCTTCCTCCTGCCCCAAACAACCATGCTTTTGATCTGAAAAGGACCTCAAGCATCATGTAATTCAACCACCTTGTTTTGCTGAGGAGAAAACTTTAATATAGGAGACATCACGTGACTTAATTAAGGTCCTATGCGTAGTATCAGAGTTGATATTTAAACCCTAGTTTCTATCATTCCAGAGAAGGGCCATGGTACAACAATACATCTCTGGTGTATTTTTAATTATAGCAAGTTAGTTGATGCTCTAAAGAAGGGAAGATTATGTGTTCTGAACATTAGTTTGATTTTGGAAGTCAGGAAGATGAGAAACTTGGCTTAAGTCTAATTAGAAAGAAGAAACTAAATTGTATTTAATGGGAGGTATGCATGAGACTTTTCTTTTAAACTGTATTCAAAGTCCTAGTGATAGAGATGGCTGTTTAAACACTGGATGGCTTTGCTAATCATTATTCTATTGCCAAACCACAAAGTGGAAAAGTTGTATACTCACCCTCGTAGTTATTTTGCTTCATCCTAATAAAGAAAAGGACTAGGGAAATGTTGCATTCTGTGTAGATATCTTGTAGTATTGAACTTTCTAATCCTCAGCTCTCTTTCTCTTAGTATGACCACAATCATGAATCTAAAGGGCGGTGTTAGTGTAGTGTTTCCCAGTCAGAATAGCTCTGAGCCCCCATCTTCAGAAATTCAACCTGATCCCTGAGTCTACTCTATTTAAGTAAGTCCTAGTTAATGTGATGAAAGCCTAATGAAATGATCTCCCCATGTGCAAATAAGCAGAACTGTTTGGATGTCATATATACTGGAAGATTTTTTTTAATGGGATCAATAAAAAAACGAAGACATTATAGAATCTTAATATTGGGTTCACCCCCTTGGTATTTTGAATCCATAAATTCCAGGAAAGATATAATTTAATTTAGTCCTCTCCATAGAAAATTTTCTCTTCCTCCAAATAAGCAAAGGATGGTAGGAAATACAGTTCCCAGACGATTTTTAGCCAATGGAACACAGTGGAGTTGGTCATTAAATGAAAGATTCATGAACTCTAGATCAAATACTCAGATCATTTCCATGACATGGAGTAAAGACTTAAGAGAACCCTGTTGTGAAGATAGTCCTAGGTCTATTGTTTTATGGCTGATGTTATCATTATTGCTGTTGTTATTTCTATTTCTATTTCTATTCTGTGTTGAGTAGGACCTCTGGCTGCTCGCCATAGCTAGCTCATTTCTTAAGAAGTACAAGGAATGGACTCAAAGGTAACATCAAAAAAAGAATCTGCTGACTCTCTTTTGCTCCCTTATCTCTCCTATTACTCAAGTTTTCTGTGACTCAGTAGCATTTCATATTTCCCTCATGTCCCTTTGGTGCACATCTGCTTTTGCCTTTTATGAGCATAGAACTGTGGTTTCCAGATGGGGCATAGACATTAAAGGGCCCCCTTTACATCTGTAATGAATAACTTGGACCTTTCTTTGCCCTCCTAACAATAATGTGTGTGGCCACGCTTTCCCTTTCACTTTCTCTATCTAAAAACAAAATCATTATCTTTGGTTGTCATATCCCCTTGATTTCAAAACTTATTTCTTTCTTTTCACTTGCCCAGTAAACTATCCCTTATAGCAAAGAATTAAAAAAAGAAAAAGTACTTTGATACCCCATTCACTTTCATACTCTATTTTCTCCTTATTCAGTAAAATGTCTTTCTTTTTTTAAATACTAAAAGATTTGTTTATTTTTTCCTGGACTAGAACATTTTAATCAGTAATTGTTTAGGTCTAATTAGAATCTTGTGATTTATTTAATTTTTGACTAATATATACACTTAGTTTTATATACAGGCCATCTTCTTTGAATGTTGTCTTGGCTGCATTGAGAACGATTTGTCTGTCACCTTACTCCTTTTGGTTAAATAGTCTTTGGTCAGTATTGATTTTTGCTCTGTGAAGCCAACTAGCAAACTATAAACAAATCCACTTCTGCCATGAAGGACAGACAGATCAATGTTTGCTCTCCCTGTTGCTTTGATGCTTGCTGACAGACCCAGTAGAATTGGATAAGTCTAAGGTAGAACAAGAGGACCCTAACATGCTGTAGCCTCCTTTAATTGTAAACAGATACCCCATGGGCTAAGCACATTCATGTGGCTGAAGGAGAGTAACAGATACCTTAGAAGCTTCCCCTGGGCTAAGCAGAGCAGCTCTAGTCCCCACTGATTGAAGAAAGTGATATGCATGAGGGACTTAAGCTTCCTACCTCTCCAAACAACTTCCTATCCCTCCCCCCATCCCAACCAGACAAAGCAGCCTCAAGTTCACTTCTTCCTTTCTATTATAGCATTCATTCATTCTGACTAGAGGAAAAAGTCCTGCCCAGAAAGTTACTCAGAGCTGTAGGTAACTGATTGAATGTGTAGGGTCAGCTGAGATTGGTGGAGTTTACTAACATTTCCATTTAAACCAGTGTTGGACTCCTCATTCATCTACATTTTTCTGGTTGTACAATCAATAGAAAACATTGCTGTTACTATTGAGTGGAAGCACAAGTTATGAAAAAGCAGAAGAAAATCTTCTGGGCCTAGTAGAACATAAAAATGTCCAGATGTCAATGCAATGGTGTAATTGGAGGAGTTGAGAATGAACCCTAAAATCGATAGATCTGAGCGTTGTTATTTTGTTTCTTTCCATATCTCCCCTGTGGGAGATTAGAATTGCTTCTCATGGGGTGGGGGACTAGGGAAGTAGGGCTGTGGATGGGCAGCCAAGATGGCAGATGAGAGACAACAACTCAACTGAACTCTTTAAACATTCCCCTCCAAACAATTGTAAAATAGAGCCTCCAATCAAATTTTGGAGTGGCAGAGTCACTTTGTTCTTCATTCTTGAAAAGGACCAGTGACATCAGGAAGGTGCTGAGCAGAGCCAACAAAAGGTCAGAGCAAGACATTTTTTTTCTGGCCTAAGAAAAACTTAGGAGGTCTGTGCAGAATACACGCAACAGGCAACAGTGATGACAGCAGCAACAACTACCCTCACAGTTCAGAGATGGCAAAGGGGGAAGGGGTCAGATAACTAGTCAGAAAGGGATTACAAGGGGCCCTTTGTTGGTTCTGATTGCAGCTGGCACTGACTGATAGCTCAATTCTGGCTCCCAATTGAGGAATAAGAGGAGTGCTTGTGGGCAGTCACAAGGGAGCAGAAGACTCAATCACAAATCCAGGGCCAAGAGAAATACTAGTGCTAGAGGGGATAAGGAAAAACAGGTACATTCATGTGGGTGGAGAAGTGAACTTGTCCAATCATTCTGAAGAACAATTTGAAATAATGTCCAAAGGCCTATAAAACTTGAGGTACATGTAACCTCTGACTTGACAATACCACTACCAGGTCTGAATCCCAAAGAGAACAAAAAAAAATAAGGAAGGGAAATAGATGAACAAGTTGTGACATGTGATTGTACTATAGTACCACTGTCCTATAAGAAATGGCAAAGGGGGATAGTATCAGAAATATATGGCAGCTCCTCTATGAATTGATGCAAAGTGAAGTGAGATGATCAAGACCATTGCTCACACTAAAAGCAATGATGCTCAACTGCAAAAGACTTAGCGATTCTGATCAAAACAATGATCCAAGATACTTCCAAAGAACTCATGATGAAAAAATGCTCTGCACCTCCCAAGAAACAACTGATAGACTATGAGTGCAAATTGAAGTACAATTTTCCCTATTTTTTTTTGCTATTTTTGCTACATGGTTGATACGGAAATATGTTTTCCATGACTTCACATGTATAATTGCTATCATATTGCTTGCTTTCTCAGTGGGTGGGAGCGAGAGAATTTGGAGTTCCAAATTTAAAAAGAAAAGCGTATAAAATAAAGAATATTTTAAACAATAATTGCCTCTTATCCTCACCAAAAAACAAACAAAACCAATAGCACATAAAAATAAGACTACCAACTCTATTTTTTCTGTTTTTTTAATAGTCATGTCTTTAATGTATTGAAAATGAAGGCATGGGGTGGCTAGGTGGCACAGTGGATAAAGCACTGGCCCTCGAGTCAGGAGTACCTGGGTTCAAATCTGGTCTCAGACACTTAATAATTACCTAGCTGTGTGGCCTTGGACAAGCCACTTAATCTCATTTGCCTTGCAAAAAACTAAAAAAAGCAAAAACAAAAAAGAAAATGAAGGCAGGTCAATTCATTTTCACTCATAATTAATGGAGTTGATAATAACACTTCCTTCCTAGAGTTGTTATAAGGCTCAAATGAGATAATATTTGTAAAGTCCCTTGTAAACCTTAAATAACTATTATTATTACTATTATTCTTGAAATTTTAAGTGTAATTTAAAGAAGCAAAGTCATAGAGCAGAAAGTCAGAGCAGAGATTGTTTATACCCTTTATTGTACCTTTGACACAGTACAGTGTCTAACATATAGTGAGAAAGGAAGTTAATAATAATGTTAATTATGTCCATTGACTAACAGTCATCTTCTACCTCCAGGCAAACTTCTGACTATAAATCCCCCCCCCAAAAGTTGCTTGTTGGTAAATTGCTGAGTTTGTTCACTAAGGAATCCCCTGTCCCAATTAAATCACAGGATCCAACCAAAAAAGCTTTATAGAAGTCATGATTTTTGTAAAGTAATTCAGTATTGATGGCAATAAAACCTCTCAGGTTTTTATATTTAAGTCAATGGAGGATGCCAGAAAACACAAAGGGTGATTCTTGTCAACTCCTCTGCAAAACAGGGGCAATGATATTTGTATTACCTCCTTCTGAGGGTCATAGGGAGGAAGCTCTTCATAGATCATCAAAGACTATCTGAGGTGTCCCAAAACTGCCCTAGGACTTTTGGGCCACCTTGTATTAATATGAACTATTGTTATACATAATAAATATGAGTCTTCCTGATCAAGAAAAATGAAAGAAAGCTCAGAGAGGAAAGGAGATAAATAATAGAGTCCAATAGTGTTGCCAGAGGAGATTGATATCATCAAATTGAAGATTGAGTGTTGGTGAAAGTACACGAATTCACATATAGCCTTGGGACTTTAAACTGCTTAGGATTTATTATAGAGGCCTACAAAGTATACAGATTAAAATCTTTTTTCCTGGAGAAGTAATAAGTACTTTGAGGACAGGCTAGGCAATGAGAGAGAGAGAGAGAGAGAGAGAGAGAGAGAGAGAGAGAGAGAGAGAGAGAGGACAGATAGCCATAAGGGCTGGTTTAGCTGGTTTAGCCCCGTCACATGGCATATAGGCCCATGGTTCTCCAGTGGTCCTAGTCCAGGAACAAGTGGCCTAAGAAAGAAAGAGAGAAAGTCATCCTTGCAAGGCAAAGGCAGGGTCAAGAAAATTGAAAAGAGGGGCTGATGCTTCTCCTCCAGACTTAAATGCACTTATGTAGTGGGTTGGACAAAGGCGGCCACTTGAGGAGTGTTCTAGCACCTGGCTCAGGTGTTCTCCAATAGGAAAGCTACATACTGGTCCTTCCTGTCCCAAGGTGCATGATTTCTAAGTCCAACATGTCGTTTTCTGTCATGCCAGTGTAAGCTTGACCCATCAGTGGCCAAGAGCAGAGCCAAGGTCAAGGCAAAATGTTTTAACAGAGTGTTAGAGGATCAATAGATTTCAAGATTTTAATAGTACAAAAAAAAGATTTACCAAATTTGTTCCAATTAATTTCAATATTCCCTTTGCCCATGATTCTCTGTATCAATAGTATTTATTCTACTGAAGGAAACCATATAATAGTGATATGCCATAGTATAGTGGAGTACTTTGAATTTGGAGTTATAAATCCTGGGTTTGAGTCCCAGCATTATCATTTACTATCTCTGTGATCTTGGATAAGTCTCTTTCCTCATTAGATATATAAATAGACTAAGTAATCTTTAGAAATCACTTCCAACTCCAAAACTTTGGTAATACTATGATTTAATGATTTAAGAGGGAACAGAAATCCTAAATCTAAGGCCATCTCACATGGTACAGGCTCTATAGTCCCTTAGCTAAAGTTTTATATTGATGTGAATATACTTCTTTCTACTTTCTCCAAACTCTCCTCAGCAATAATCATGCACTTTTAGTAGCAACGTTTGTTGTTATTAATAATAGTGCCC
Source organism: Macrotis lagotis (assembly GCF_037893015.1). NCBI lineage: Eukaryota > Metazoa > Chordata > Mammalia > Peramelemorphia > Peramelidae > Macrotis > Macrotis lagotis. Next base: position 44,885,318 of record NC_133661.1, on the reverse strand, counting down.
TCTACTGGCGACATCTTCTATCTTTATTGTATATAATACCATTTATTCACTAAAAATTAAAATCAAAGGCCTAAGTTATAGAAATCTGAGCTGAAAAGTATCTTAGAGATTATCTTGTTCAGTCTCTTCAATTTTAAATGAAGGCAATGGAAGTTTGCATGTGAGTTTTGACTTTGGATAAAGGCCCTGCTACTTCCAAAGCCATTGTTAGAATTTCATTGATTATGGTAGATTTTCAATCTAATACCAGAAATTAACTTTGAGATGACTGGTCAACTTCATAGTATTTCAAATCTGGGAAAAGTTAGTTTTCCTTGTATCTTCTGGATAGAAAATCTTGTTTTAAAACTTCATTTTTTGCTCTCCTGATTAGTTTGAAAATTATCATCAGACTCCATGACAGAAGGTCCTGATTCAGAGTAGAGGACTATATTACTCATCAGTCCAGTCAGGGATAATGGCAATTAGATCATACCTTTAGGAAACAGGGAAGCATTGTTCAGACTTTCAGGTTTGAAGTAATGGGGATTTCCTTGTATTCCTAAAGAAACTATTTTCGTCTAAAGAGATGTCACCTATAGTAAGGGTTTCCTGATATTCAAAATAAAATTTTGTCCTCATACACATAGAATGAGAAGGCAACCTGGTAGAGTGGGTAGAGAGGCAGACTTGTTGGAGTCAGAAAAATGTGGGCTAGAATACCTCTTCTGATGCCCATTGAATGTGAGAACCCTGGCAATAAGTCACTTAGCCTCCAGACAATCTCTAAGACTTAAGTTTCACAAAGGAGACTTTGCAGAGTGACCTTTCTCACCTGTGATTTTACCAATCAAATACCAAGTCCATTCCCTATACCTATGGACATAATCACAGACTCCCAAAGTTAGAAGGAGCCTTAACAGGGGTATGTAGATAAATGTTTAACTGTCTCTCTGGGGGGGTGAGAAATGAGTATAAGCATGATACTTTTACTTTTAATCTCCATTGTGAAGATATTATTTGTCACTTTCTTAAGTCAAGATAATTAGCAAAGCAATAAATCAAATCTTGTTTAATTGTTAGAGCTTATAAGTCAACCAGCTCAGTATACCTGGACTTTAGTGATCATATGGTCCCATTAGTTCCTGGGGAAGAATCCCTGAGAGTGAGCTGAAGGTACCCAGTTATGGAAAACAACATACCTTCCAAATGGTTCCACTCAACTTCCCAACCTACTTTATATGGGATAGCCCTCCCCTTCTTCCTCTGCGAAATCCAGTTGACCTGAGGAGAATAAAGATTGGGTAAACTGGGTCTGTAAGAAATAGGGATGTAAAATGATTTGGTATTTCCCACGATACTCACAATTAGATGAATCAATAGGCAATATGGTATAGTGAACGAATACTCATTTGGGAATCATAGGACTTAGATGTAAATCCTGCTTCTGATAATGCTTATTATCGACATGAAGGGCACCTAAATGGACCACTGGAAAGAGCACTAGCTTTAGAGTCAAGAGGTGGGAGTTTGAACCTCAGACACTTGAAATTTGCTAGCTGTGTGGTAGAGAATTGTGAGTTCATATTGATCTGATCATATAATCAGATGTAAAGTAACTCATCTCTAGTATAGTGCTGCTGTTTTGGTCTTCTTTGATAATGGAAGACACAAACCAGCTGTGTAACCTTGGACAAGTCACCTAAACCTGATTGCCTCACATCTAGGGTCATCTCCAGTTGTCCTGATTCACATCTGGCCACTGGAGAAGAAAGTAAAACTGAAGGCTTAATACAGCACCCTCTCACTCAAATACAATTCATGTGCTTCTCATGACATCACCTCCTGCTGTCGGGTTCTTCTTCCAGAAGGAAGGACAAACAGCATCATTATCTATGTGACCATGGGGAAATCACTTAATTGCCTAATCTTGGCTTTAATTTCCTCATTTGTGAAATGAAAGAATTGAATGAGTTGATCTTTGAGGTTTCTTCTAGCATTAGATCTGTGACTTTATGAGCCCTTTACCCACAATCCCTAGATATTAGCCCTAGAACATTTAAATACAACTTCCTCTGGTTAGGAGCTTTGGTGCCTAGTAGCTGCCAGAAACTTTGAAAGATGAAGACAGAAGTCATACTGCTACCTACTTTATTCTTTTGTTATTGAACTAGAATCTCCCAGACCCTTACCACCACCAAGGATCACATACAAATTGGCCAGAAATATATGGATCCCAATAATGCCTAAACTATGCCATTACCACCACTCCTGTCCATAAAAAACTAAAATACTTATTGACCTCTCCCCTCATTTTTCCCACCTGAAACTAGAATTCTCTTTTTAACCTTCTCTTATTTTCTCTTATTTTTATCCATTGGGTAGATATATAAATATATGGACATATATGAATAATATATATATATATATATATATATTTACACAATAAGAAATTTGAGATAAAGACATGAAATACCAAGTATCTTGTTTGACTTCCTAACCAGCTTGATATTGCATACCTCTATTTCTCAAATCTTCCTTTGCCCCAACTTCTCCTCTCCCACCTGTCCCTCCATACCCTAGTTTATACTCAGGAAACAAACAAATTTAATAGCAGGTTATATCTATACCAACTTCCGGGTATTCCAACCTCTTTATGTAATTTACTAGCTTTCTCCTTTGGGCATATGGGGCAACAGTTGGGTGAATGGGAAAGAATGTTGCATTTGAAGCTCAAGGAGTTCAGTCAGAATCACAGTTCAGGAGGACTTTGCACAATTCCTTTGACCTATCAGGGTCCCAATTTGCCTATGAACATCCATATCTATCTTCAGGAATGATCAGCCACTTTATTCATAAGGGATCTTAGCTATTTTTAGGGATATACATATACACATATAAACATGCATACACATGTGTTTACATATATACACGTGTATGTGTGTTTAAATGCATGCACATTTGTATACTGAATATAAACTGAACTCAAATGTACAACAAAAAGAATTTTCTTGTGGGATATTATGAAAGCTGTCATGTAAGCACCAAAACTACTTTTCAGATAGTTTTAAGGTTATTAATTACAAGTGCCATCCTTTCCACTATGTAGCAACTCATGAAAGGTTCTAAAAGAAAATAATTAGGTCATTATTTATGTTGAAATTTAAGTTCACTGCCATTGTTTGTAATTGTATCTGACTCTTCATGACTCCATTTAGGGTTTTCTTGGGCAAGATACTAGAATAATTTGACATTTCCTTCTCCAGCTCATTTTATGGATGAAGAAATTGAAACAAACAGGGTTAAGTGACTTGCCCAGCATGGCTCAGTCTGAGATTAGATTTGAACTCAGGTCTGCCCGACTCCAAGTCCAGTCCTCTACCCACAGCAGCACTTAATAGCCAAGAATTGTAATAAGAAACATTAATATCTATGTTAAATAATGAACTTGTCAAATATTTTGTCGATTTGTAGCATTTATACTCTTGAAGTCATTAAAGCTTAAGAATTTGACTAACATTTTTGAGATCTTAAGTCTATGAACCTATTTATTTCTATCTAACAATCTTTCTAATCTATCATCAGGCAGCTTAGTTTAGTAAAGAGATGATCAGACTTATCATAAGAAAGACTTTTATTTGGGTTCTTCCTCTGACATACACAAGTTCTGTAACCATGGTCAAATTGCTTCAACTTAGACAACTCTCTAGGACTATCACTTGCAGATAAATTGCTAGTCTGCATGACTAGAAGAAGTTTTATTACATATGGTGTTCCTAACTCTGATGTTCCTAACATATCTTTGTATGTCTTCATCTATTCCTTTATCTATATCTATATGTGAAGGGTGACAAAGTGGCACAGTGGATAGAGCACCGGCCCTGGAGTCAGGAGTACCTGAATTCAAATCTGGCCTCAGACACTTAATAATTACCTAGCTGTGTGGCCTTGGGCAAGCTACTTAACCCCACTGCCTTGCAAAAAGAAAAGAAAGCTAAAAAAACCCATCTGTATGTGTATCTATCTATCTATCTATCTATCTATCTATCCATCTATCTATGTCATATAGATATATATTTGTATCTGTATTTTTATCTCTAGATATTTATCTGCAGCTATATCTATATCTTTCAGTATCTATATTTGTATCTATATCTTTATCAATATCTGTATCCATATCCATCTCTGTATCTATATCTGTATTTTTATCTATATCTGCATCTGTATCTAAATCTGTATCTCTACCCATTATCTGTATATATATCTAACTATGGGCTGTATCTATATCTACATCTATATCTATCTATCTATCTATGTTTCTGTATCTATATACCTATATCTGTATCTGTATCTATAGCTCTGTGTGTTTGTATCAGTATTCTTAAGAACAAGAAACCTTGCTGTTAATGGGATTCTCCCCTTTTGGTAAGCACACACACCAATGTTCCCATATTAAAATACTCACCTTTACATTTCAAGCATCTTATTTCATGGATTGGGTTACTCCTTCATATCAGAGAGTAGATTGACACATGAAACCAATCCTCCAAGAGTGAAAAGTTTCTCTCTCTGACTTAGTGAGGCAGTTCTTCTGTGGACAGACTGAACAAACAAGGCTTGCCCACATGGCAGGACCTCCCAGAGATGAATTCCTCCTGGAATAATCTTCTGGATCTCAGGATCACCACCTGGGAAATCATGGAGAATAGGATAATACTGAGGGAAGAAGTTGCATTGATATTCTCTGTAATGTGGTTATCTTCACACATGTGAAAGCAGAGCCAATTAAGATGTCATTATTTACATATATTTATAGTTACTCAAAACTAGCCCCAGTGATTTAGTACTTCGCATTTTATTTTTCATATGTATCTCTTCCTCTATCCTCTATGCCCTAAACAAGGGGCACTCTGCAGATTCTTGGCTGAAATGGAAATTAACTTCCAGTTGAAGAGTGAGGAAGGAGATAAACTATGTATAAGATCCCCATTTGTTTTCCCAAGTATTAGTGATTTGCAAGACATACACATATATATTTGTTAATAATAATGTAGCTTGGCAATTATAGTGCTTTAAAATTTGCAAAGCATTTTCAATGTGAATTGCATTTGATCCTCATTTAATTTTTTTCTTTTCATATTTTCTTTTCTTTTTTAATTTAATATTTATTCTCCTTTTGTGCAAATAATGTTTTTTATACATTAATAAAATATTCTCGTTTAAGAGTAAATGATAGGTTAACATTTAGCAAGAGTTTGAGACAAATGATAGAGTTTAGAGTTCTATTGTTGGTATCCACACAATGGCAAGGTCACTGGAGGAAGGTTGTCACCATGTTGAATTAACACCCTATGGAGATTTAAAGGAGATCATGGATAGGAGTCACAGTAGGCAGCTAGGTCTTTCAGTCCTGGAATTAGAAAGACTCAACACCAACCTCAGAAACTTACTAGCTGAGTGACCTTTGGAAAAATCCCTTAACTTCCATCAGCTTTATTTTTCTCACCTGTAAAATGGAGATCATAGTAGCATCTACCTCTCATCATTGTTGTGAGAATAAAATGAGAAGACATTTGTAAAAGTGCTTTGAAAATGTTAAAGTTAGTTGCAATGCAATGGAGCTACAATGAAGTGAGCATTTATAAAATACCTATTGTATACTAGACTCTGAGCTTTGTATCTTCAGCACCTAGAACAGTCCTTGGTATATGGTATGTATTTCATAAACACTTGTTGATGGATTGATTAAGTTTTAGTTCTTCCTTCTGGAGCTCTAATCTCTCTCTTCCACATGAAAATCCATTGAATACTTGAAGTCATCTATTGTATTGGCTCTAGGCAACCAGGTCTCCTCTTTTCATATTTAACATTACCTGTTCCTTCAGAAGGTCTCCATACAGTATGAACTCAATATCCTTCTCCAATCTAAATTTCTTCTTCTGGATGGTCTCCAGTTTATCAGTGTCCTCCCTTTCTTTTTTTCTGGACAAAGAAGTAAAACTCCAGGATTCTGTTGTTACCACTTGAGAACCTGAACTTTTCCTTCCCTACTTTATTTTGGTGAATGACTTACCATATAGCCAATAATAGAATTTAAATGAGATCTCAGGTCTCTTAGTGTGTATCCTTCCAACTATAGTGTTGTATATAGTGATGTAACCTTTCCACTATAGCACACTGTCTTCCAGCAAATCCTTGAAAAGATTAGCTATTCTATTAATAGGGTAAGTGGGTAGAAAACATGTCAAATGTTAAAGAAAGATTTGAGAAATTATATTATTGTATTGTCACTCACCCATCATTTCTTTCCACAGGTGAACCAACCCATCAAACAAATAACACAAATGAATAATTAGATAAATGAATGACCAAACAAGTAAACTAATAAATGCATAGATAAATAAATGGATGAATAAATAGATGACTGCATAGCTAGAAAAGGAAAAAGTTCTCAATAAAAATATATTCACTTCTGCCTGAGGAATCATAGAATCTCACTCTATCGATAATCTCTGAAACTCTTAGACATTATTCTTACTTTTGACCTCTGGAGCTAATAGAATAAGTCCAATCATTCCTCCACTTGACAGACTTTTAAATAATTGAAGACAGTTATCATGACCTCTCCTCTCCCAAGTCTTCTCCAAGTTAAACATCCTCATCTCCATCAAGTGGTCTTCATACCAGAAGATGAGGTAACTACTTGTATATTTTGGAGGAAAATTTCCCCCATTTAAGGGTTGGACTAGATGATTTCCAAGGTCTTTTTCATCTTTGAAATCTTTTGGCTGTGTAATGTTGTATGCTATTCTAACTATGTCTGGGTAATTTGGGGATTCAGAGCTCAACCCAGAAGTATGAGTCAAACTATTTGCTCTATCAGTAAACCCACTGACTTCTCATCTCCTAAAAGGATAGTGGCAATTTCCCTCTGGTTCAGCCCCTTTAACCATTTTCCAAAGAGTATCTATATCAGGAAATCATTTCATGGTGTCCCAGAGTTATCTGCTTTGCAAACAATAGGAGTCAAATCATTCCATAACCAGTACAGGGAAACAGAGAAGCACTTTAAAAAAAAATGTCTGCCCAATATCATAGCTACTTCAGAAACCTTTGCAACAAAGACAACTCTGTATTTCACAAATGAAAGCAGCTGTTCCTGAGAGAACCATCCTGCAGATTTTTTTTGGCATTTTTTGCTGAATTTCCTGTATTGGTCTTTTCTCTTACCCAGTTCACCTCAGTGGCAACCAACTACCCTCATTGCAAGCACCCAAATACGCATACATGTTCCACAAATTACATTATACCGAGTAGTTCCAGGGAGCGTTAATCAGAATGAATCTGCCCACAATCCCTTGCAGACATAAAACAAGCCATAAAAATTCAATTGACAGGCATGCTTTGGGAGTTGCAGTTTAATGCAATTTGCCATGTGGTAGTAACATTTGGCAAATATAGAGCAGAAATCTCTAATCATATGCCATTCTGAGAGTTGTACTTAGTTTAGTGACTATTTGTGAGGAATTCCTTAGATATTCATTAAAAACTCATTCATTTCTATTGGAAGTCTGTTCTTGCTTATTAGATTTATGTGAAATAGATTTCTGTCCATTTTCATGACTCTTAGAGCCTGATTCATTGAGAAGTCCTCTCTAATCATCCAATTCATGACACGTGACTAAAAAGAAATATGGATTTCAAAAAATGAGCTCACATTCCTTTTTCATGAATTGAAATGATGGGCCTACACAGGATCCAGGAGAGGGTCAGTGATGACTTGTGTTGGAAGAAGTGGGAAAAAAGATATCATTCAGAAAATGTTTGAATAGAAAATGATGGTACAAAAATCATAATGCAAGCTCTTAGCCAATAATTGGATTGGCTCCCTGGAAAGATGGCAGTTCTGTTAATTTCATGTGTCTTCAGGCAGTGTCTGGATGACCACTTTTTAGGTATATTGAAATGGCCTTTAATTTGATCCTTTCCAACTCTAATATTCTGTGATTCTGTGATAGTCAAACCAGAGTATTGTGCTGATATTGAAGGACTGTTAAAAAAACAAAACTAAAGGAGAGCTTCCAGAACATTAGGTAAATCCACTGTAGAAAAATTGTGGAAGAACAGGAATAAAAGTAAATAAAATAAAAAGACCTGTATGCATAGCTCTCTGTCTTTACCTCCTCAAATTTTCTTTTTTATTCATGCAGTATGGTGCAAGGGATGACTGTTCAAGACTGTGGTGCCTTTTATCCCTTATCAAGTCAGGTGGATTTGTATTTATTCTGAATGGGCTCTCTCACTCTAATATGATATTCCAACATCTTATCATATTCAAAGTTCAATTTCCGAGAGAAGAACCATCACAATATGATTGCACTTAAATTCACTCAAGGTTCTCAAGGTCCTCAGGGTTCCTTTTTGAGAGGGAATTTTGTTGCACAGTTTACCACTTCAGCTCTAAGCCTCAACCAGTGCATTTCTGTTTACATAATCACTTAAATAATAACACCTTTAGATCTTAAACATAACTATTTTCTTAAAATAGTCAAAGTCATATATTAAAGCAAATATATAAATAATAAATAAATTAAAATCCATACATTAAATTGAGCCACAACCTCTCACCAATTCACTATCTGGTGAGAGTAGACTCATACAAAAATTGTACAAGGAGAGAGAGGAGTAAGAAAAATGTAGGTGAGGTGCTCAAGTTAAATGCAATCTGGGACAGTGAACTCTGACGGTTTCTTTGGGAATGGTCTATAAAAATTACAAGGTGAATATAAATCTCGTGCTCAGTAACGGCTTTTACAACTAAATTGAGTTGCACGACACTAAACCTGACTAACACTTCATTATATGTGGCATCTCGGTTAACCTAGTTGATCTGTAAAGTGACTTCTCTAATTATTTGCTTCCCATCTGTTCTTCCCAGTTAGCTGTATTTCTTGCCCCATAACAATTAAAGCATATTTTACTTCCATCTTCAAACTCAACTGATGCAAATCTGACATATGTTCATTTGTTTATCTCTCTTTCCTTCTCATGCTAAGTTCAAGTCTAGAACTAAGTCACATTTGTCCCTTAATCATACAACAGTTCTGATGGAAATATCTTTCCATGATATCATAGTCAATACTCAGTCAATACCGATTAAGAATTTCAGAGAGTAAAGGCTTAACTATTGTTCTCTTAAAATAGTGAGAAAACAGCTCAGTAAGCAACATACCTTGGAAGGATAATTGTTGCATTCATCTATGAAAGTATATCTAATTTAGATAAGTTCCCTTAGGACAGGTTTTAGGGTTCTATTTTGCCTTTGTATTCCTGGCTCCTAGAACAAAGATTTGTATATAATAGGTGTCAAATAAATGCTTTTGAATGAACACATTGGTTCAGAAAGGACAGAATGAGATGTGCAAGTGGCTCATTTGTTATAAAGGGTTTTAGGGTTTAGGGTTTGCAAAGATTGAGAACAACCCTGGGAGAAAGAATGTAGGTATTATCATCGTCATCATTTTATAAATGAAGATATTCAGACTTGGATAGGTTAAAAGTTGTCCATATTTAAACAGCCAGTAAGTATCAGAGCCTGGATTTGAACAGAGTTTTTCTTGTTCTAAGTCTGGTGCTTTATGAGCTATGGCATGAGTCTTCTCATAGATGTTTGAAAGTTAATCCCTTTCAAAGGAATCACCTTGAACACCATATATGCATTCTAAAAGTATATCTGCTTCTCAGAAAATTTTCTGGAGTGGTCCTCCCCCAAAAAATTTTGAAAAAAATTATTTTAAATTCAGTTTTCAAAACCAGCTAAAAAGTGATTATTTATATTATAGAAAAACTTTATTTAAAAAAAATACATTGGTGGAGGTGGAGTCAAGAGGTACAAGATGGAGTACAAGATGGTAGAAGAAGCACTTAGTCAACCTTTCCCAACAGTCTCATCCAATCAACTTAAAAATCATGCTTCTAGGGGTAGCTAGGTGGCACAGTAGATAGAACACTGGCCCTGGAGTCAGGAGAATCTGAGTTCAAATCCAGACTCAGACACTTAACAATTACCTGGCTGTGTAACCTTGGGCAAGTCACTTAACCCCATTGCCTTGCAAAAAAAAATTATGCTTCTAATTGAATTCTGAAGTGGTAGAACCGATAAAAGGTCAAGGTGAGATGTTCTTTTAACTAACTTCGGAGGTCATAAACAGACTGATATGGGTAGGGTCTGACTCAACTAAAGTGAAAGCAATACTAGTGACAGGGTTTATTCCTGGTAACAGAAGCAGTAGCAATGTCGGGAACTCTCAAGTTAAAGATAGAAAGGGGATCTGGCAACTGGTCAGAAAAGAGATTACAAGGAACCCTTGTTCTAGCACTAGACACAGGACAAGACATTATTTGACAACTCCACTTTCCATCCCCATTTCTGGGTCACAGTTCAAGAGCAGAGAGGAGTATTTTGGGTAATGAGGAAATAGGAACCCAGAGGAGCAGTATTGCTTCCAGTCAAAAAGGATCAAGGGTTGAGGAGTCATATAAATTGCTAGCCTAAGGGATGAAGGATGACTGCATCTCTACACTCTATGTGTGTGCTCAGGTTTCACACCTTAGAAGCCCTGAAAATTTCCAATACCCCCCCCAATCTAGCTCTGAAAACAAAAGAAGACCAAACCTTGTGATACTCTTTCTCCTTTTCCCATCACCCCCTCAACAGGAACAGGGTCAAATTATAACATAAAAATTCAAAGTCAAGAAAGGGATTACAAAAATGAGCAAACACAACAACAACAAACCTAGCCATAAAAACTAACACGATGACAAGGAAGATCAAGACACAAACTCAGAAAAAGACATTAATGTCAAAACAGTTACAAGGACAACCTTAAAGAAAACTATTGGATACAAGCCCAAAAAAGAATTCATGGAAGGGTCAAAAAATTATTTTCAAAATAGAATAAGAGTGACAGAGGATATTTGAGTGAAGAGATGTAAGGGACTAAATTTATGAAAAGGCCATTAACAGCTTGGTGAAAGAGGAACCAAATAAAAGAAAATAGCACCTTAAAAATCACAATTGTTCTAATGATAAAAGAAGTACAAAATTCCATTGTTGAAAATAACTCATTAAAAGGGAGCAAGAGAAATCTATCCACAAAATATAAAAGAAAGAAAAGATTTTAGGAAGGTTAAATGTGATTGATTTCTGGAGAAAATTGAATAGGAATAGAAAGACATATACGTTTTTTTCTCAACTATACATGACATCTGTACAAAAATTGTACATGTATCAAGGCCTAAAAATCTTGCAAACAAATATAGGGAAGCAAAAAAAATATTAAATGTACTATTTTCAGACCATAAAATTAGAAGGAAAAAGGAAACAGAAAAAATTTATAGCAAATTTCTCTGAAAAAAAAGTCTTATTTTCCAAATATATGTAGAGTTCTGTCAAATTCATAAAAATATGCACTATTCCCCAGTTGATAGATGGTTAAATTACATGAAACTGAAGCTTTCAGAAGAAATAAAAGGTATCAATTTTCACATAAAAAATGTTCTAAATCTCTACTACTTACAGAAATGCAAATTCAGACAACTCTTAAGATACTATCTTATATCTATTGAATTGGCTAACATGAAAGAAAAGATAAATGACAAATATTGGAGGGGATGCAGAAAAAAAATGGAATGGCAAAATATTGTTGGAGTTGGAACTGGTCCATTCCAAAGAACAATTTGGAAATACAACTGAAGGGTTATAAAATCCTTTGACCCAACAATTTCTTTTCTTTTTTTTAGGTTTTTTGCAAGGCAAATGGGGTTAAGTGGCTTGCCCAAGGTCACACAGCTAGGTAATTATTAAGTGTCTGAGACTGGATTTGAACCCAGGTACTCCTGACTCCAGGGCCAGTGCTTTATCCACTACGCCACCTAGCCGCCCCAACCCAACAATTTCTCTAGTGGGTTTGTATCCCAAAGAAAAGGGGAAAGGATCTATTTATACAAAAATATGTGTTGCAGCTCTTTTTCTGGTGGCAAAGAATTGGAAACTGAGGGAATGTCCAGGAGTTGTAGAATGGTTGAACAAGTTATGGCAACATAATTGTGATGGGTTACTAATGTAATTTAAGAAATTACAAAGCAGAATGGTTTCAGAAAAATCTGAGAAGACATATATGAATTGATGTACAGTGCAGTAAGCAATAAAAATGATAATACTGTATACAATAACAGCATTATTGTTTGAAAATCAATATGAATTGCTTACTCTGATCAAGACAATTATCAAAAGCAATTCCAAAAGATCCATGATGAAAACTGCTATCTTACCTCCAAAGAGAGAACTGATGAACTCCATGTCTTGACTGAAGCATGTTTTTTTCATTTTCATTATTTTTCCTCATTTGCTTTGTTTTTGTGTTTTCTTGTATAACTAATATGGAAATATGTTTAGCATAACCTCATAAATATAATCTATATCACATTATTTGCCTTTTCAAGGTATGGATGAGGGGTAGAGGGAGGGAAAGGATGTGAAATTCAAAATTTCAAAAAAAATAAAAATAAAATGATTTTTTAAAAAAAGATGCATATATATATTTAGTAAATACTTAAAATAAAGTATATTATAATTTTTTAAAAAGCTTAAATAGTATTTCCTGTCAAAACATCCTTTATTGATAAAATAACCTTAAAGGATGTTCAACTAATTCCAAAGAACAATTTTAATGTAAGAAGATACAAATTACTCAAGACTGATAAAATTCACAAGGATTTTATTAGAAAATACACCAAATTTGGCCTCACTAATTGCCACTTTTTCTCTCATTTGCAGGAAATTCTAAGAAGGGTCTGATACCCCTTTAACGTACGGGTTCTGCCTGATCAAGTGTGATAGTTGTTGTGGGATCTTATACAGTTTGAAAGTGGGTTGAATCAGTCCCAGTCCAATGAGTAGAGTTATGCCTGGATAAACAAGAATAGTTGGATCATTATAATAAAAAAAAGTAGTTGCCTTCTCCATGCAGTACACTTTGCAATGAACGATCATCTATCCACTTCTCTATGAAGCGAGTCTGTAGCATCAGTTCTGGCCAAATATCCAAAATAGATCAATATAAATTAATCACTAACCCTTCTATTATCACACAGCTGACTTATTTGCTTATTAGCTATTTGGGACCTAAGGGAACGATCTAGTGCATACCAGAACTGTCTTAGCAATATTAAGGTATTTCCTGCAATGGATGCCCTTGGCCATAAAATGGGGCCATCTATCAGATGGCCTAATCCAAAACCTTAGTCATAAGGTGGACCACTTCTTGTTTATTATATGTAGCGTCTGTAACTTAAGTGCATGAATCATAGGATAGGAGTAAGAAATAGGCACTAATTGTCCTGACCTGAAAATTTGTTGCCAGGGCTAAAAGACCTGGGCGAAAGAAGAATCAGCTACACCAATTGCTTCTGGAGTCAGTGTGTTTCCTCTGCCAAGAAGTGTTGGTAGAATTTCTGAGCAGTCCTCTCAAGGTCACCATGTGAGCTGATGTTGTTCTCTTTCAGAGATTTGATTTCACCCTAAACCATGGATCATGGCAACTGGTTCTTCTAGTCTAGGAAGCATGGACACGTGTGTGTGTGTGTGTGTGTGTGTGTGTGTGTGTGTGTACATGGTCAAGTAGCTGTTTATTTGGAAGTGGGGAGGGAAATAGGGAAAGCTAAGACTAGTGAGTTGGAGAGAAAGGGAGCTACCAAAGCTAACAAACAGGTGTTAACCATTGCAAGATGGATAATACTTGATTAGGCGGGAATAAATGGAGAGGATGGCAGCAAGGTGATGGCCAGGAAGAGACATTTTCCTAAGTTCAAATCTTGTTGTGTCTCTGGGAAGTCACTTAACCCTGTTTGTCTCAGGTTCCTTATCTCCAAAATGATCTAGAAAAGGAAATGGCAAGCAACTCCATTATTTCACCAAGAAAGTCACAAATGGAGTCACAGAGAGTCAGTTACAACTGAACATGACTGAACAACAATAAACTTGAAGAGGAACAGAAACCGGGGGAAAACATTGAAATAATTTGGGAGATCCGGAAAGAGAAGTCACGTAAGGAATAGGACTGTCTGAAGAAAGACAGTTTGTTCTGCTCAGCCCATGCTTCAGCAGAGTCATTTTATGATGGGTCAGAGTATGCTAACCATAACCCTATAGGCTTCTCAAAGGGTTTAAAACTCTCTCTCTGTACATATACGTGTGTGTTTGTGTGTGTGTGTGTGTCTGTGTCTGTGTGTGTGTGTGTGTGTGTATGAAATAGGTCTTTCTAAAAAGAGGAATATTTAAGGACAATAGCTATTTGATTTTTTTTTTTAGGTTTTTGCAAGGCAATGGGGTTAAGTGGCTTGCCCAAGGCCACACAGCTAAGTAGTTATTAAGTGTCTGAGGTCAGATTTAAACTCAAGTATTCCTGACTCCAGGGCTGGTGCTCTATCCACTGCACCACCTAGCCATCCCTAGCTATTTGATTTTATCTGTTATTTAGTTTGACCCTAGAAATAGACTATTCACCAATTATTTGAAAAGTAGTTATTGCACCAAACCAACAAAAATAAAGCACACACATTTATCCTATAAACTCATCCGACTCTTCAAATTCTCTGAAATTGACTTCCTTCCAGTGAAGAATTTAAATCTATCCAATTTAGCCAAAAATGACTAGAGATTTGACACAACCCCCTCCTTTATCCTAAGCCTTTTAGCTTCTATTGTTCATGAACCAGATAGATTTTGTATTTGTCATCATTTCAGTATCTTCTCTGAGCTCTTTTTTAATGAGGCAGCTGTAAGTGTTGCAATTTCAGTTACATGCTCCTGACAACTTCCAGATTTCCTCTGAAAAAAATATTTTTTTAATTATATCTTGTGTTTATCATCTCATCATCAAACCATTTGGTAGAAAAGTCTGCATTTGGAGGCCAACATGGATAATTGCCCTTAGGAAAGGGTTTTATTCCAGTAAAAATTTAAGTTGAAAAAAACTTTCAGTGAATTCATGGCTGGTGAAGTCTGCAACCCATAGAACATGAAGTCATGCCCCAAATGGTAAGGTCTAGCAGTAGCAGCCTGTCATTTTTCCTTTATATGACCCAGTCTTGGAGTTTTAGGGCATACTTAATGAATCTTATTCTCTCACCCCTCTGAAAAATGAGATCATGGTTTATCCTCATTCTTTCTTAGTCTTTGCTGCAGGGAACAATGGAAATTTTGAGTTATTCCCAATGAGTGAGAGAGAGAGAGAGAGAGAGAGAGAGACTATGGGGTGGATTTCATTGGTTGGTTGATTTTACCCACTTCTGAGAGGCTATAAAGTGCATGGTGGTGTATGGTGGTGGAAGAAAGGGGAGAAAGGGTGGAAATCCTTCTCTTATTCCTTTCTCTTCTTCTCTTTCCACCTTCTGAGCCTTTTCCATGTCTTCCCTCCCTCCAAAGCAGGAGGAGTTGGCCATTTTCTCAAGTTCTAAAATTTCTCACAACACAGTCAACAAAAATAATTTCTGGGCAAAATGAACCAAATCATTTCAAATTTAAAAATATTGTATTAGTAACTGAAATGATGAAAGGAAAAACAAAAGTTTTGTTTTCCTGGCTTGATTGCATTGCTGTATTGTCATGGACAAATTGGTCTTGTTGGGTTCTTTGAATCTTCTATAGAAGAAGAAAACATATATTGATTTCTCTAAAGTGTGATAAGGTGATTGAAAGTTGGATACAGATTATTCACATGTAATTGGAAAATGGAATTATTGTCTAACACTGACATTCAGGAGATGAGTCTTTTGAAACCTCCAAAAAAGGGCAATTTTTATGTCTGGTTGATTTGAAGAGTGAGGGATCTTGAGAATTATAAAAGGCAATGGAAAGAGGTATTGGTGTATTTCATCAGCCTCAGAAAGACTCAGCATTTGATACTGTGTATGTGTGACAGGGGACAAACCATAAGCATTCTCTGGAGGCAAGTTGCTTCTGATTTCAAGATTCAGCTGAAACTATTCTCTTCAAAATTACCAAAAATCTGTTAATTTTCTGATTTGATAGCTTTTTTCTTAATTTTTCATAAAATTAAATGTTAATTTTAATGAATAGAAATCTATTTTCTTCCACTCTATATAAAACTCATCCCATTGGCTAAAAAAAAACCATAAACTAAAAATGTCTTTCTTGTAATAAATGTGTTTAATCAAGGAAAACAATTTCCCTCATTACCTAAGTCCAAACAATATATATTTTCTGCACTCTGAGGCATCTTTTTTTTCAAAGAGGTGGATAGAATGATTAATTATAGGTCCTCTAAAATTATGAATTGTCATTGATGTTGATCTCAGTGTTATTACAGTTTTTAAATGTATTTGCTAAGAAATAAACTATTCTGACTCTACTGACTTCACTCTGCATCATTTCACACGAGTCTTTCCATGTCTCCATTAAATTTTCTTTCTTCATTGTTTTAACATCACAATAGTATTCGATCCCATTCACAAACCATAATTTTCTCAGTTATTCCCCAAATGTTGGATATTCTCTTAGTTCCCTGTATTTAGACACCACCAAAAGAGCTGTTATAAGCAGTTTGGAATGTATAGAAACTTTTCCTTTTTCTTTGCTCTCTCTTTGGTGTAAGCCTAGTAGGTTTATAACTGAGACAAAAGACATTCATTGCCCACCAACAGGGAATCATTGTGCTTGTTTTCCCACAACCCTTTCAACATCTGTCATTTAAAAAAAATTATCTTTATGAATCTAATGGCATGATGTAAAATTTCAAAATTAGTTTAATTTGCATTTCTCTAATCAGCAATGATTTGGAGTATTTTTTCAGATGTCTAGAGATAGCCTGGCTTTCTTCCCCTGAGAACTGCCTGATAATATCCTTAGACCATTTGTCAATTGAAAAATAGCTCAGTTCCATATATATCTTAGGAATGAAACCTTAATCAGAGAAACTTGTTGCAAAAGTTTTTCTTCCAGTTAACAGTTTCAATGTTAATCTTAGCTTTATTGAATTTATTTGTGAAAAAAAATGCTTAAATTTTATTTAATTAAAATTATACATTTTATCTTTTTTAATTCTATCTTTTGTTTGGCCATGAACTTTTTTCCTTCTGCAGATCTGATAAATATTTTTTTACCTTGTTTCTCTAATTCATTTATGAATTTACATCATGTTTGAGTCACATACCATTTTGAAAGTTTTTTTGTATAAGATATGAGCTATTGACAGAAAATCTATAGTCTGCTATAGTGATATTCAATTTCTCCAGTAGTTTTTTTGGCTTTAAATATTTTTATTAATTATCAATAAACATATTCTCTTTTAAAAATATTTATTTTGTTTTTAATTTATAGGAGAAAACAAACAGCTCCATAATATAGTGTAATTTTTAAAAATTGATTACACATGAAACTATAAACCTATTGCGTGCAACTTATAATTCCTTTTAAATATATAATAAATTTATCATTTAAGTTCTTTTTTCTTTCTCCATTTTTCTTTCCTCCTCCCTCACCCTAGAGATGGCTGCCATTAGATATAAATATGTGTGGCTATATGTACATGTGTATATGTGTTTGTCTATGTTTATGTGTGTCTGTGTAAAATCAGTCTCTCCATACTTCTATTTATAGGTTCTTTCTTTGGATGCAGATAGTATCTTCCTTCATATTTCCTCTGTAGTTAATTTGGATATTTATAATGATCAAAATGACTTAATCACTCAAAATTTTCTTGAAACAATATTGCTTTGATCTCTTCATTGGAAAACTGCCTGTTCATATCCTTTGACCATGTATCAATTGGAGAATGACACATTTTTAAATGTTATCTTATTTTTTCAATTGCTTGAATACAGTTTTTAACATTCATCTTTTTGTAAGCTCATTTTCTCTTTCATTCTCCTTCCTCATGACAGCAGGTAATCCGATATGTTATACATGAACAATTATGTTTAGCATATTTCCATATGAGTCATGTTGAAAAGGAAAAATCAGAACTAAAAAGGTAAAAACATGAGAAAAAGAAATGAAATCATAAAACAAGTTTTTAAAAGTGAAACTAGTGTGCTTTGGTCTGCATTCAGGTTCCATAACTTTTTCTCTGAAAATGGATGGCATTTTCCATCACAGGGAATGCTATTTTTTTTTTTTTTTAGGTTTCTGCAAGTCAAAAGGGGTTAAGTGACTTCCTCAAGGCCACACAGCTAGGTAATTATTAAGTGACTGGGCCTGGATTTGAACTCAGGTACTTCTCACTCCAGGGCTGGTGCTCTATCCATTATGCTATCTAGCCACCCTTGGGAATGATATTCTAAAGGAAATTTCAAAATCATGTGTATATTTAGGATATCAGAACTCTATCTGAGAAACTGTCTATATTTTTTCCTCTCAATTTTCTGCTTTCCTTCTAATCTTGGCTACATTTATTTTATCTGAACAAAGCATTTTTATTTAATATAATCAAAATTATTCATTTTACACTCCACTCTAACTCTCTATTTCTTCTTTATTCATATATAGTTTATGTATCCACAAGACTAAGTAAGGTGATCCATGTTTTTTTTTCTTCCAGATTTTCTTGTAAGATCTCTTTGTCTCTAGGTCTTGTATCCATTTTGATCTAATCTTGGTAAATGCTATAACATATTGGTCTATGTCTAGTTTCTGTCAAACTGCTTTCCAGTTTTTTTGTTGAACACTTTTAAAAATCAAACAATCAATTCTTTTTTTTTAGTTTTAACTTTCTTTTTTAGATTTTTCAAGGCAGTGGGGTTAAGTGGCTTGCCCAAGGCCACACAGCTAGGTAATTATTAAATGTCTGAGGTCGGATTTGAACTCAGGTACTCCTGACTCCAAGGCCGGTGTTCTATCCACTACACCACCTAGCCGTCCCCAAACAATCGATTCTTAATCCCAAAATTTCAAGTCTTTGCACTTGTGAAATACAAGGTTACTATACTCAATTGTTGCTGTAAATTATAGGTCTATTCTGTTCCTTTAATCCACCTTTCTATTTCTCCAGCAATTTTTATCAAATAATGAGTCATTATCACAGTAGTTGAACTCTTTGTATTTATTGAATACTGGATTTCAAAACACATTTTCCCCTATGTTATATGCCTAATCTGATCCATTAACTAATCTTTATTTTGAACATATACCAAAATTTTTTGAGAATTATTGATTGACGATGCAGTTGGAGATTTAATATACTAAGTCCCTTTTAGGCGCATTTCCACCTCATTTTTCCCCTTGACATTTTTGCTTCCATATGAATTTAGTTATTTTTTCTAATTTTATAATCTTTTGGTAGTTTGATATTGCATTGCATAAATACAGTCAGGTAGGTGGTGTTATCATTTTTATTGTATTAATTCATGTTACCCATGAGCAACTGACATTTGTCTAATTATTTAGGTTCATAATTATTTCTGTAAACAGTGGTTTGTAATTCTATTTACATATTTCTTAAGGATATATAGATAGAGAGATTTCTAAGAATTTGATATAGTTATTTTAAATGATATTTTTTATACCTCAATCTTTTGGGGAGCATTACATAGAACTCTTAATGATTTCTGTATTTATTTTATATTCAACAATTTTGCTAGATTTTTACTTTTCAGCTAATTTCAGTTGTCTCTTTAGGGCTAAGAACATCATAATACCATCTGCAAAAAGTGATAATATAATTTCTCCTTTACCTTTAGTCATTTCCTTAATTTCATTTTCTTATCTTACTGCTTATAGCCAGAATCTATGTCAAGAACTGATGACAAAGAACATTCATGTCATTTCACTCAAATTTATTATTAAGTATTATAAGTGTATAATGGTAGCCTTTTGCTTCAGACACATACTATTTATGATTTTAAGAAAACATCAAGTTACCCCTTTTTCTGGTGTTTTAAATACAAAAATGAAGGTTGTACTTTGTCAAAGTATTTTTCTTCATTGATATAATTATAGAATTTTAGTTGTATTATTATATTTTTTGTAAGGCAAACGGGGTTAAATGGCTTGCCCAAGACCACACAGCTAGGTAATTATTAAGTATCTGAGACCAGATTTGAACCCAGGTACTCCTGACTCCAGGGCTGGTGCCTTATCCACTACACCACCTAGCCGCCCCTAGCTGTATTATTATTAATATCACTAAGTATATAGTTTTCCTAATATTCAAAATATCCTGCATTCCTAAGATAAAACCAACCTGGTTATAGGACATACTTAATGTGAAATGTTATTTTCATTCTTTGGCTGTATCTTATTTTAAATTTTACATCAATGTTCATTAAGAATTTTGATCTTTAGTTTTCTTTTTCTGATATGACTATGTTTTTCTGTATTAAATCTATTATTTGTGATTTCAAAATAATTTAACAAACTTTCAATGTCATCATGGGGTGATGACTCGTGTGTGAATTGGATTTAAGTGATAAAGTCACGAGCCTCGTTGTCTCTTTTGAGTCATTGAGCTCCAGTGGTAGGACAAAAGTCAAGAGGACTGTGATGGCTCAGGATACAGTAGATGGTCTTGGTATCGCTGATGCCTACCCTAGTGCTAATCACTCTACTGTGCTTGCTTCAGCTGCCTTCATGGCCATTGGAACACTCTCTTCTCATCTGCTCATTCTGCCAGGGCAAGTCTTTACATACAGAAGGCATTCCCTAAATCATTAGGAAGTTTGGTGTCTGCCATTTTTCCTCAACCAGTTTAGCCCATCTGCTGAGATGGTTTGCTGAGGTGTGGTCACTGCTCAGGCTACAGATTCTTGAAGCCACTGGTGAGTGTTGGATAACAGGTGAATGCCTTGACAAATGGCTTGCCAATTCTACACACCAGAGATGCTAGTCTTCCCTGTTCTTTACCCTATACATACCAATTCTGTGAGATGAGTTCCCCCATCCTTTCTTCCATTTTATTTGTTTTTTCTGAATCACCAAAACATAACAAAACTATATGCAGATTTTAAAATTCCATTTGAATATAGAATCTTTTCTAGGGTTTTTGTGACATTGTTCTCTTTTGGCTTCCTGTCTGCCTTTCTGACCATTCCATTTCAGTCTTCTGTTTTTTTAATCTTTTTCCTTATATTTCCATTCTTTACAATGTCTAGCACATATTAAACACTTAATGAATGCTCATTGACTGACTGGAGAAAAAGAGGTAGAATTCTTTCACCTCCTAAAAACAAATTCATCCTTGTCTGTGAGTAATCTACATTTGATTAGAAAGAGGTGGACTGGTCTAATTGACATATTCACTTGGATGGGTTCATTCTCAATGAGCCATAACCTTTTCCATATTCCATAGGAACTGGATTGAAATTACAGAGTAGCAGCAGAACAAAAGAGGAGTTCTTAGACCAAGCTAGCTGTCATTCAGGAATGACAGCTGGCAAAAAGAACCCAGGCCTAGAATGAAACAACAGTGGGATCATGATTGAGGATCCAAAAATTAAAGGAAACAAAGTACACTAGAGACCGAGCCAAAACAATAAGAAGGAAACTTGGAATGGTGGTGAATCATATGAATTGTGACAGTCCAGTAAAGAATTGGCATTTTAGCAATCCTAATTTCTATGCCCATACTGGGGGAAGTAGCCAACCCTAGCGTGATGCTCTATGTCTGGTACCACTGCACAGGTCCCAGAGAGAGGGAAATGTTACTTGATTATCCTCTCTTGGATATAATAAATGTCTTTTACATTCTTCTCCTTAGCAGTTTGATGCTATCAAGAAGTAAATTAAGTATTGCTCAGGGGAACACTTCACGTAATGATATCTACAAAAAAAGTGGATGAGGTCATGAATCAAAACCTCAAAGACTGAACTTAGGTCATCTACCTAGAGATTCTCAGAAGTAAGGTAGAATCAGGTTATCAGTATTTAATACTCAACTAAAGGATTGCCATGGAGTCAGGTGAACATAATGTATAACTTCTTGTTCTCATATTTGGTATATCTTAAACTTATTTCTCCCTTTAGGGTTCTCAATAGATGGGGAACAAGTGGTAAGCATTGCCCTTATAATAACCATTCCTTTACAAAAAGCTATATGGGAATATCCCTTTGTCTTATAGTTTGACCTTATATTCTCCAGGACAAACCACTATTCCTTTAACATGAACTCTCAAATAATCTTTTTTTTTCATCCTTTAATCATTTTATGACTTTTTGTGGGCTCTTTCCAACTCTGCCAATCTTTTTCTTTTAATGGAAAACTCAAAAATAGACTCAGAAATAAATCTAGTCAAAGCCAAATAAAGCACAAAGGAATAGTTCCTGGTTCTAGCTTCCAAGATTAGGTGGTTTCTTCCTGTTTTGTTTTTAAATCATAGCTCTATATAACTGGCAAATGGTCACTTAGAGTCATTTATGAATCTTAGCTCCCTTCTTGTCATAGAAATGCTTAAGCCAGAAGAGAACAATGCCACAAAAACCCTGGAGAAGGTCATATATTCAAATGAAATTTAAAAATCTACATATAGTTTTACTTGTGTTCATGTTGTTTCTTGTTTAATTTAATCCCCTAACTCTCAAGTTCCTGTTTATTCCCAATACAAAGATAAAAATGTACTTTGGGTTGGATGGCCCATGGACAGAGGAATTTTATTTGCATGCTTGTTAGAGACCAATATATCCTAGGAATTCAGGATTCTAATCTTTTGAAAGGCTCTAAATGCTATTCCTATATCTAAAACTCAGACTTTCTCTATTTTCAACACTATTTCATGACCTTATTTATTCAATGATGTCTAATTAACACTTCTGTTTCTCACATTATCTTCCATTTACATTGTATGCATATACACATACATACCCTTACATAAATTGCAGCCTTAATTTATAGATGTATACATGTTATGTATTATAGATATAGTTTTGCATATTTTCTCCACATGAAATACCATCTCATGTGGTCTGGACATATACCAGACTCTCATTACATTAATTTTTAAAAGAATAATCAATGATGTGATCTAAAATGTCTATGCTAGGTATGTTAACAGAAAATTTAAAGAGGAAAGAAGTGAATCAGTTAAAACCTGGCTGGACCAATCTTTAATGAGCCCAGTCTTCCACATTACCCAATGGACCTTCTAAATGTGATAAAGAAAAGAAAAAAATTGATGTTGAAATAGTATGTATTATAACATATTTAGTCTATATATATATATATATGTATAAACACATATATGTTTGGGATTTTTGCAAGGCAAATGGGGTTAACTGGCTTTCCCAAGGCCACACAGCTAGGTAATTATTAAGTGTCTGAGACTGTATTTGAACTCAGGTACTCCTGACTCCAGGGCCGGTGCTCTATCCACTGTGCCAACTAGCTGCCTCCCCATATTTAGTCTTTTAATGATAACATTTTATGATTTATGGAGTATTGTTCTGGGCAGTTAGTCATGTTATCATCACAGTGGTATCATTCCCTTTTTACAAGCAAAGAAACTGAGATACTAAAAAGCAACTTACCATCAGCCTCATACCTGGGGACTGAGACAACTGATTGTAAGGTCTGGTTCTGTCTTCAATGCCATATGATCTCTTATGTTAATGGCACTTTTCCATATTAATGATGAGTAGATTAAATGTGTGCTGTGGTATAATAATGCAGGATAGGACTTTGTTGTGTATTAGAGTCCCTATTTAGCCAACATATTCAGTGCAATGATGCCCTTTTGATGGATTTTTATTGGAGAGGTAATAGAATATAGTGGAACATTCTCTTGTTAATCAGGTAATGTGTACCCTTGACTCTAGGGCAAACTAACTGTGTGACAAGTTATTTTATTCATCTCTCTTCATTTAAGATTTTTTTTTCCCTGTCAATTCAGGAGAGGTAGCAAAATGATCTTTAAGGTTCCTTTCAGCTCTAAAATCCTTGGGCTCAGAGCCCTAAGGAATATGCAAAATCATCCTGTTCAATCTCCTCTTTTTATAGCTAAGGAAACAAAGATGTTTTATCATGCCTAAGGCAGTTAGGAACAGGTACAAAATTTAGAACTATAAATTATAGTACCATACAACTTCTGGGCTTTTTAGATATTATACACATTTATATTTGCTGTCTCTTTATTTTGTGGACTTCTACTGATCATATCTATAATTTATCTAGTTCCAGGTCTCTAGTGCTTGTTAACTATGTGAACTTAGCCAAGACATTTCACCTGTCTGCCTCAATTTCTTCAACTGTAAAATGAGCTAGTTACACATTATCTATATAATAGAATTTACCTTACATCGTTGTGAAGATCAAGTGAGTTAATATTTATAAAATTCCTTGTAATTTGTAATGTTACAAAGTTTACAAGTGAGTTAATATTGGTATATTACTTGATACAGCATTGAGCACATAGTGGTGCTTCCAAAATGCTTATTCCCCTTGCTTTGTCTCTTTGATTGAAAACACAATCCTCATTCTGAACATCCTCTCGGGCAACAAATGGCATCCTACCATAGTGATCTGCCTTTCAAGCATCCTAGAAATGGATTATGAAGAAAAATAGGGTTCACCTCTATTAACTTCCTGTTCAAAGACAGATATGAATAATGATAATTCAGGAACTTAATACATTTGCAAACTTTATCTCATTATTCCCATGAGGTAAATGACAAGCATTATTATCTATACTTTATAAATAGGGAATGTTAGGCTTAGAGAGATTATGTAGTTTTCCCAAGGTCTCATGCTAAAGCATTAGAAAAACCAACTGCTGGCCTCAGACTTCTGACGCATTGTCCAGAAGCCCAGAAAACTCACAGTCAATAGAGAAGTAGCTTATTTTTGATGAGGAGCAAGAGAATAAAAAGGTTTAAATTGGAAAAGGACACTCTGCTTCCCCAAGCAAAGAGGCAGAACATCAGAGCCAAAAGGATGGAAAGCAGCATTTGTTGCCAATATCTAGAACAAAGGCATCAACCTCTCTTCCACTTTTAGGCTGCCCAGAAGTTATTTATAATAGCAAAGATAGCCTTGTGTTCCCTAAAATGGTTCTTCTATTGTAGCAGTAGAGCTAAGGAGAGCAGTGCCACTGAGACCTTTTCATGACAGACAATGTACCTCTTGGGAGTTTTATAATCTACATAGGTAGCTTTCTCTTATGGGTCTGGATTTATTTTTTCCCCAGAGATCCCTTAAGAATCTGATGCATCGGATTGTGATATAAACTGCATGAGGTCTTAAGCAAGTAACATCACTTCAAAGAGCTAGGTTATGATGACTTTGTGACCCAAAGTCAGTGACAGCAGGATTCCTGACAATACCTTCTCTTCCATGTTCTCTTGGATCTGCCTATTTCACATGACCTTTGCAGTTCTTGGCTGACAGACTCCTACAATGTGCAATTCCTCAGCAAAATATCTTGCAGACAATTGTTAAGAATGTCTATTATTTCCACTGGGGTGTTGGCATATATCTTCCAATTACTGATCACTGGCTCTTTGGAAAGCAATAAGCAGAGAGTGGGAAACAACAAAGGGAAGTGCAAGAGCAGGCTATTCTTCACCAGTTAAGCCAGCCTTGAAAAATTATACTTATGAGTTAGAAATGATGCTTATTTGTTAGAAAAATTATGCTTATGAGTTCACAGGTGCCTTTATCATCCCAGAAAACAAAAGAATCAAAAAGGTAGCTTGCTGGTATTTGTTAGAGGGTTAGAAAGTAGGGTAAGAGGAGACATGGTCATAAAAAAATTGTGGATTCAAGAAGTATACAAAGCAATCTGCCTGACTGACTTGGAAGGTGGCATGCATTGATCTCTCAACTAGAAATCATGAAAAGACTGGAGAAATACCTTTCTATTCTCTAATTTAAAAGAAAGCATACACGGTTTTTAGAGAAATTTATAGAAATGGACAAAAACCACACATGTACACACACAAAGAAACTAAAGACTAAAATGTAGTAAATTCCCTGATAGTGAATGTCTTTAAGCAAAAAACAATGGGGGCGACTAGGTGGCATAATGGATAGAGCACCAGCCTTGGAGTCAGGAGTACCTGGGTTCAAATCCGGGCTCAGACACTTAATAATTACCTAGTTGTATGGCCTTGGGCAAGCCACTTAAACCCATTTGCCTTGCAAAAGAAAAACTAAAAAAAAAAAAAAAAAACAATATACCATTTTCTCCTTTAGAGGTTCTTGTCCTTTTATTGTATCATGGATCCCTTTCTTTGATAGTCTGAATCCTCTGAACCCCATCTCAGAATAAAGTTTTTTCATCCATAACGTAAGATGCATTGGATTACAAAGGAAACTGATTATTTTAATCAATTTCAATTGAATCAATTTGAATCAATTTCAAAATCAATCAAATTGAATCAATTATTTTGAATCAATTAAAAAAAAGTTTCACAGATCCCAGACCACAGTTCTAAAGATTTCTCAAGATCATCAAAGTGTTAATTTCTTTACTCCTTAAATACCTTATACCTAATTTAAAAAATCTTTTTTATGTATTTATTTTCTATATACACCTATATTATAATATATTTATATGAATGTATACATCTATCTATCTATCTATCTCTCCACACATGTATATCCATACATATGCGTGTATGTCAGCTGGTGGCACAGAGGACTGAGTACCAGACTTGCAGTCAGGACAATCCATAGATAAATAGACATAGATACAGAATATGGCTATATGTATATATAGACACATAAACATATATATATAATACACACAATATATGCATATAATAAATACATGCTTATTCTATATTAGCACCAATGTAAGGTAAGACTGATTAACTCTTTGCATTTGCATCCCCTTGTCCAGTGTATAGAACTTAAGAAATGCTTTTTTAGTTGGCTTAATCACTTGTTGAGGATATGATAAAAGAACTTCTGGTCCAGATATCTCAAGCCATATTTTCTTTGTAAACTCTCCCAATTTGGAGATTATGCAACTTTAGGTGACTCTGAAGAGGCAGAAAAGAACTGAAACTTGCATCAGAAAGTATGAATAAGAGGAAGAAAGGAGTCTAAACATTGGCCTGTTGAACCAAGAAAAGTCTGAACTTCTTTCCATTTAAAGTTAGAGAGCTGTAAATTAGAGGGAATTTAAGTTGGGAGAGATCAAAGATGGTTTCATGGAAGAGATGAAGCCTGAGCTGAACCTCATTTGAAGAGGAGGCTTATGGAAGTTGTCCAGAAGTAGAAAGGATCAACTTGGGAGGTCATGTGCTCACCTCCTAAGAGGTATTCCAGCAAAAACTGAACAACTTATTAGGTTTATCGTACAATGAATTGTCCTAGGGGCAGCTAGGTGGCGCAGTGGATAGAGCACTGGCCTTGGAGTCAGGAGTACCTGAGTTCAAATCCAGTCTCAGAGACTTAATAATTACCTAGCTGTGTGGTCTTGAGCGAACCACTTAACCCTATTGCCTTGCAAAAACTAAAAACCAAACAAAAACAAACCCCAAAACAATGAATTGTCCTAGATAGTTGCTGAGGTACCTCTCAACTCTGAATATGAGTATATAAAAGGGAGGGATGCAAGATATCAATCACAGACTTATAAGATACAGATTTATGTTTGAGAAAGAACTCACAAAGTATTTATTCCAATCCCCCCACCTTTAAATATCATAAACAATTAAAAAAAAAACATTTGTTTTAAATGTTCAGTATGTGGCAGGCACTGTTCTAAGTCCTGGAGATATGAAGAAAAAGGACAAAAAAAGGAGTTCCAGTTCTTCAAGAACTCACATTCTAATGAATGAGTCAATGTGAACATGAACAGAACTGTAGGATGTTCAGGAGGACTAGCACCTCTGATACAGGACATTGCTGAGTCCTTTTCAAAGCTGCCTTGGTATCCACCTTTCACCTCACTTTCATCTGTGATTCCAAAAAACTATAAGATCCATAATGGCTACACTCCAGGAAAACCAACTCAGCAGATGAACAAAGTTGACAGTAACTGATAGGCCTCAAACCTATCAGTGAGTTAAAGGATATCTATTCCAAGCATGTAAAGACTTTCTCTGGTGAAGGGAATGGATGTGAAAAATTTGTTCCAATGACCATGAAGATGGCTGAAATGGATAATGTGGAGTGCTTATAGGATCTTGACCAGAAATTGAAGAATCCAAGGACATCTATTTGATGTGGACCTGACTTTTGTCTTGCCACTGAATTTCTATGACTCTGTAAAGCAGCAAGGCTGACAATTTTGTGCAACTCTGCATCATTTAAATCCAATTCATTTGAAAGTCAAGACATCTTCAGAATGTAGGATGAATGATATAAATAGACACATGTACGGAAGAATGTAAAGCTCTATTAGCTAGCAAGAACTCAGAAGGCCTCCGGTAATATCCACTTTAGCCACTTTCATGGCCATTGGAACAAATGGTTCTCATCCATTCATTTCACCAGGGAAAGTCTTAACATACTTGGAAAAGACATCCCTTAACTCATTGACAGGTTTGAGACCTATCAGTTACCCTCATCCCAGTTTATCTAACTCCAATAGAAGAATATTTGATCTGAGTTTTAAGCAAGAAAATGAGAGAGAGAACCTTCTAAGCATCTCTTTATAAAGACACAGAAATTGTAGGTAGAGCATCATGCATGAGGGATATCAAGTTGTGTATTCTTCTTCATTTTTGAAGAAAATCAAAATGACATCTTTATGTTGGGATCAAGGTACAGTGGTTCCAATTGTGATTGATCAGACCAATTTGAGCACAGAAAGTGCTGAGACAGGTTGAGAACAACTAATTCACTCAAACATTTGGATTGGAGATGTCTCTCAATTTGTTCATCTCATATTTCTTTTGAACTATTGCAATTTGGCTTTGCTCATAAAGTACAGCTCTTTCTTTGATATGGACACACTCTGCTGGGTGGTCCTGTACCATCATCTCCCATGTCTTCAGAGAAACCTTTAGAGTGACCTTTTCACTTCTTCTGAACTTTATGTAAATACTTGTCTTGATAGAATTCTCTGTAAAATGGTCTTTCAGGCAAAGATATTTTTGGTGTTTGAACAACATGGTCAACCACTGAGTTATGCTCTCTTGGAATAGAGTGAGAATGCTTAGTCATTCAGCTTAAGGACTTGAGAATCTAGTACCCTATCTTGCCAGGTAATCTTCCAAATCTTCCTAAGATATTTCAAATGGGAGAAAGTCAGTTTTCTGGTATGGTACTCATAGTCTGTTCAGTTTTCACAAGTATACAACAATGATGTCAGCATTTCAGCTCTTTTGGCTTTCAATTTTCTAGGAAATCCAATAACTTTTTTGTCCCATACTTTTCCTTGAAAGCCTCCCAAACACTGAGCTAACTCTGGCCATGTGTGCATCAACCTTATCATTTATGTCTCTATCCCTAGAGAATATATTGTTAAGGTAGGTGAACTTATCCACAGCATTCAAAACTTCTCCATTTGCTGCAATTGATGTTTTCACAAATGGATGATGAGGTTCTGGCTAGTGGAGAATTTCTATTTTCTTGGTATTCATTGTTAGGCTCAAATTAGCACAAGCAACAGAGAATCAATTCTTAATCTGTTACATGTCAGCCTTAGAAACTGCACTGAGTGCATAATCATCTGTAAACAAAATTTATGCAACAACTCTTCTTCCCTTTTAGTCTTGACTTGTAGCATTTTGTTTTGTTTTTAAATGTTAAATAACTTATCATTAGCATGGTACCTGACCTTGATTCTGTTTTTATCCTCATTGTAGATATCCAACATCTTGAGTGAAAAAATCATTCTAAAAAGCCAAGAAGCAAATACACAGCTCTCCTTCATCCCATTGGTGACTGGGTTAGTGTGAGAGAGAATTATCCATTGATCAGAGCGTGTATAATCATGCCATCTTGAAGTTGATGTACAAAATTGATTAACTTCTCTTGGGAGACCAAATTTTGCCAGAATTTCCTACAATCCCTCATGACTCAGCATGAAAGGCCTTGGTTAGATTGACAAACATTGTGAGCAGATTTCTAGTTTGCTTCCAAAATTTCTCCTAGAGTTGTCAAGCAGGAAACATTATTTAGATTATTCCTTGGACCATTTTGAAGTCACCTTGACTCTCCAATAGATGACTATGATCCTTCTGGTTGAAGGATCAATTTATTAAACAGGACTCTGGCATGAGTCTTGCCAGCAATGACTAAGAGAGAGAGAAAGCCCTCTATGATGGTCACAGGATAATCTATTCCCTTTCCCTATATGGTGATGGACAATGAATGCATTCTTGATAACCTCCTCTTCCAATACAGCAAATAAAGGAAATACTCTCAGCTTTTGTATGAGTCTTGTCAACCTCACCTGGAATAGAATCACAACCAGGTGCTTTACAACATAAAAGGAGCCCAATGGCATTCCAAACCTCTTCTTTAATTGTAAGTTTGACCAGAGGAATAGACTTCATCCTGAAGTTAATGATCAATAGCTTCATCATTGATTCATAATGTTCTGTTGAGAATACTATGTAAATAATC
This sequence comes from Macrotis lagotis, assembly GCF_037893015.1. Taxonomy (NCBI): domain Eukaryota; kingdom Metazoa; phylum Chordata; class Mammalia; order Peramelemorphia; family Peramelidae; genus Macrotis; species Macrotis lagotis. The sequence continues at coordinate 44,854,809 of NC_133661.1, read as the reverse complement.
AATGCAGCTCCATTAGCACTGAGTTGTTGAGATGCACCAAAGGTCTTTGGCTCATAAATACACTTCAGGACATCAAGAAGTGTTTCGGATTGTTACTAGCAGCATAAAACTGAATTTCATTTTCCTTCTTACTGAGCCAAGAATCCTGCATTTCTTGAAGCTTTGCTAACTCTTTACTTTTTTACAGAATTCAATACTGCCTTAGAGTAAGACAAATGATTCTACTGTAAACCAGGTAGAGTTTCTGTTTTTCATTTAGCTGCTTAAAGAATAGCAATTAGGCTAGTAAGAGAGTGATCTTTGCAATGAGAACTGATTGAATACAGGGATGAGGTTAAGGGAAGAGACTGAGGTGTTTTCTGACTTTTGATCCTGAGTTCAGAAAATCAGTGATATAGTTCTAGATAAGGAAATTTCATGGAGAAAGATGTCGGTCTCTTATAGAGGGTTTTAATGATTGCATATTTATCATGAATCAGCAAAAAGCTGTAGAAGTCAATAAACCAAATGCAATTTTCTGCTCCATCAATTAAATGTTCCTGATATAAGTAAGGTGATAATTCTGTGCAATCTGCCACATCGTTGGTGCTTTAATAAATGTGCTATTGACAGATTGATTATTCCATGATTGTACTACAATATTTGTTTCCAATTATATTTTACGAGTAGCATTGTGAAGCTAGGATTATTTATCCTTAAATCAAATATTGTCTTGTAGATGAAGAACATTCTGCTTAGACCCAACAGATAGAAATAGATATTATGTGGGATAAGTTACAAGGAGAGGCAGATTTTTGCTCAATATAAGGCATAGCTTTCTGAAAGTGACCACCATCCAAATTGGTTTATTCATTTATTCATTTGTTTGCTTATTTTCATCAATATGCACGTGTATATTTTTAAGTTACAAAATTTCTTTCCACCCTCCCTTCCCACCCCCCTCCCCTCAGTGGCAAACAGTTGGGTTAACATTGTACATACATATTTTGATAAACATATTTACAGATAGTAAGTTTTGGTATGAGGAATTAGGATTAAGGGAAAGAGATACATTGAGATAATTTTTATAAAGTGTTCATCAGATTCTGAAGGGTTGGGGTTTTTTGTGAGTTTTGTTTTGTTTTTCTTCCTCTAGATGGGGATAATATAAACCATAACCAGTCTAATATAGTTGTTCTAGCTCAATGGACTGCTGAGAGTTGCTGCTTCCATCAAGGTTCTTCATCTCACAATGTTTTTGTTGATGTGTACATTGTGATCTTGGTACTACTCCCTTCCCTCAGCATCAGAACCCATAAATCGTTCCATGCTTCTCTAGAGTCTGATCCTTTATGGTCTGACCATTCAAATTGTTGCTGATAGTATGGTTTTGTGGGGGTAGAAAAGGTTTGCCTGCTAGATTAACCACTCATATTGGGGGTTCAAATTGTAGGGTATAAGAAATGGCTCATATGGGAGATGCATGGAGAGAATGGTATATCAGTATACCCTTTTTGTTAGTGGATTCAGTCATGTCAAATGAAAAACAAAAGGAATTGGAAGTATTTAGCCTGGTTAAGAGGCTTAGGAACTCGGTATCCAAAGAGCTGTTGAATTGAAGAGAAATTAGAATCATTCCATGTGTTTCCAAAAGGAAGAACAAGTACCAATGGGTAGAAGTTATAGGGAGTCAGATTTCAACTAAAAAAGGAAGAAATAGTGCTGTGTAGTTCAAATGACAGTTATTTGGCCCTTTGCCCAATATGTAGTGGAAGAATCTCCTCTCTCACTGAGGTGATTAGCCTCGATGATTTACTAACCCTAGGAACCTGCATTTCTGTGATCTCATATTTTCTCTCCAAGAGTGCTATATGGTATGTTTAGTGCACATGATTAAATTAAAATGAGTTTAATTCATTAACTTTGGAATTTTTATCACTCAAGATAATTGGCAATTCTCTGGTAAGTTGCAAAGGCATGTTTCTCATAATGTATCACAGGAGTCATTGGAAATGTGTGAATAAATCTGTAAATTTGATAGGTTAAGTCTTAAATTCATTTCCTGTCCATTCCATTGTGTTGCTGTTGTTGTTGCTGCTTGCTACCTATGTCCCTGTTGCCGTTGTTCACTTGTTTTGGGTTGTGTATGACACCATTTGGGGTTTTCTTGGCAGAGATGCTGGAGTGATTTGCCATTTCCTTACCCAGCTTATTTTTACAGATGAAGGACTGAGGCAAACAGGGTTGAGAGACTTATCCAGGGTCACAAAACTAGGAAGTATTTGAGTTTGGATTTGAATTCAGAACAATAAGTTTTCTTGACTTCAGACCTAGCTCTCTCTCTCCATTGCACCACCTAGCTGCAACAACAACCTCTAAAGGGCCTTGTGTCTATTAGCTAAATTTGATTTGTCCAAATGTCTCTTGGAAAGACTATGAGTAGCTCTGATGTTCAAGGAGACAATAGGATACAATAGATAGAGGGATGGTCTTGGAGCTGGGAGGGTTGATTTCGAATCCCCCACCCCCTTGATAATGGCTTCTTGTCTGACCTTTGTAAGTGACTTAACCTCTCTAAGACTGCTTCCTCTTTGGTAAAATGGGTATATTAGCAATGGATATAATATAAGTTGTTGTGAGAATCAAATGACAAAGTGCTTCAAAATATAAAATGCTTCAAAAGCATTAAAGACTGGCTGTTATTTATTTGCTAAGATCCTTTCTCCTCTGGAACTCCTCAGGCACTTTCCAAATACCGTAAGAGACCATTGTGCTTCACTGGGCTTAAACTGATATTTTTTTTTTCCTCTGGTACCAAGCAAAGTTCATTCAGGGGGTTTACTCCTCTTCAAATGTCTTCCTCTCACCCAAAAATTTATAAGTAATGTGTTAAGCAAGTGAAGGATTTACAAAGTTATAAAAATATTTAATATTTTGTGTATCTAGATTTATAATCAGTCAAGACTAGCTTAAAAGCATCCTGTGTTTTTAGAGAATCTGGTAAAGTTAGAAGTCACTGGCTAATCACCAAAACATGCAGGAAAATTATTGAAGTAAATCTGCTTCCAAGATCTATGAAGCTGATTGTACCTTGGAGCTGGTTTTCTATGGCTCCTTTTACAAGGGTCTTTTGGACTGCTCCCTCAGTGAACTCGAATAATTTTAGTAGCATATTACTTGTGGAAAGAAAAAAAAAAGATGGATGAATTGCATTCACTAATTGTTAGTGATTTTGGAAGTTCATGAAATGTTCACAAGAAGGAAGGGAATTGGGAGCTAAATTGTCTTTGAAAGGAACCCTTCTCTCACATCTAGTAAGGAAATTTGATGGAGTACAGTAGTCAAGAGGGTGAGATATCCAACATTAGGCCTCTTTAAACAGAGTCAGTAGGATTGCAGGACCTTTCCCAAGAGGTCTACACTTGTAGTAGTTGTAATACTAACACAGACCAAAGATAAATGAGGAAAACATTAAGGATTATGTGAGGATTAAAAAATATGTGATTAAATGATTTAATTATAAAATATATCTGTGATCACAGTCCTTTGAAATAACCTGTTGCAAAAGGATCAAATTCACCATCAACCAGGAATACCTCTCATTTTCCAGAGCACCAGGACAGTTTCTTTGATTGATCACACAATTTAGGACTATGGGATTCAAAACTAAAATGGACCTTGGAGATCCGCTGGCCCAATCCCCTCATTTTATGAATTAGGAAACCGAAGTTAAGTAATTGGTTAAGGGTCACAAGCTACTAAGTATTGGACTGAGGAATCCCCAACAATATAAAGAGGAAGAATGTGAACCTATGTTCTCCATCTTTAAACTGTGTATTTTTTCATGGCTTTGTGCTATTTTCATTTAATTCTCCAGCAATTAATTAATGCTGGTGAGGAGTGATTATTAGTACTATCTACAGCCAACTCTCAATTACTGTGGTAGTGGGAAATTGGAGCTCCATGGATAATTTAATTGACAGATAGTCAAGAAAAACATTTTAACAAATGGTTATAATTATAGCCAACCCTCCCCCCCCAACACCAATCATCCCCTTTGTCGGAGCTGCTAGCAAGTGAATAAGTTGATTGGTTTGTATCTCATCTGACTTCCTAAAGACTAATGAAGAGTAAAAAGATTGGAAAGAAGTTGAAGAAAAGTCAAGGATATGGATAATCTAGTTCAATTCCTTCATGCTTTGATGGTTCATAGATAAAAGCACTCCTTCCAGTGGTACAGATAGCTTACATTTCTACAACACCTTAAAATCTGCTGAGGGTTTTATAAAGATAATTTCATTTGATCTGAAGAACATCTGAGTGAGGTAGATACTATACTCTCCTGTGTTTTACCGATGAACAAACTGAGGGAGAAAGGTTAAGAGACTAGCCCAGAATTGCATATATATACATATATATATATATATATATATATATATATATATATATATATATATATATATATAATATCTAAGGTGAAACTAAGACCCAAGGCTTCTGAAATCCAAAGTCAGATAAAGTCACTGTGCCCATTACTTCTCATCCTGGTTCTTGTGCTTGCCTCCAGAGCAAATGACTTCTGTTCCTAGATCAAAAACACAGGACTCCTCAGTTTAATTTCAGGTCCTTCAGTTAAAACAGAAACCTAATCCATTCAGTTCTCCTCTGTATGCAGGACAGAACATAAAAGTTCAACATTGTGTGTGTGTGTGTGTGTGTGTGTGTGTGTGTGTGTGTGTGTGCATTTGTGTTCCACATGTGAATGGAGGAAGAGACAGGGACACAGAGACAGAAAAAGGACAGAGAAAAGAAGGGGCAATGGAGGGAGGGAGAGAGAGAGAGAGAGAGAGAGAGAGAGAGAGAGAGAGAGAGAGAGAGAGAAGGGAGGAAGGGAGAGGAAAAAAGAGAGGGATAGTGAGGAGGGATGAGTGGGAAGGATGGAGGAAGAGAAAGAGAGGAGGAAGAAAGGAAGAGAGAGAGGAGGGAGGAGGAAAGAATGGAGAGAAAAGAGAAAGGGAGAGAGAAGTTAGAAAAGAAGAGAGTAAGAGAGATTGAGGGAGATAGAAGAGGGTGAGAAAGAGAGAGGGAGGAAGAAAGAGAAAAAGGGAGAGAGAGAGAAGGTAGAAAGGAAGAGGGGAGGGAGGAGGGAGGGGAGAGAGAGAGAGAGAGAGAGAGAGAGAGAGAGAGAGAGAGAGAGAGAGAGAGAGAGAAAGAGAAGGAGGGAAAGAGGGAGAGGGGGAGAGAGAGAGAGAGAGACAGGCATAAGTAGCCTGTGTTCACACTTTCCCCCCCAGACAGTGCCACAATTAGTCATTAGATACCCCAAGAGAATGTATATGACACAGAGAAAAGTCAAGGTTGGGATCAGTAGCATGTGCGTACATTTTGCACCCCGAATTTCCATAGAGAATGAACACAGGAGAGAATGATGTAGGACATCAGTCAGAACTTTCTCCTGTTCTGGTTGCACCTCCTTGTTGGGAATCCCCTTCACTCATGTTTAAGCAGCGCGAACCCCAACGCATTCATGCTCCTTTCCATGATCACCTCCACCCTCTGTGTTATGGAGAACGCCCCCCAAAGGGGCTGATATTGGCCGAACCAGTCAAGCGGCCATCCCCAATAGACCCCGGCTCCTGGGCCTCCTTCCTTGGCCTGATGGAAGCCCAGAAACTGAGCAAAGGAGGACCATTTCGTGGAGCCAGCTTTCTGCCCTGCTCCTTGAGGTTCCTCCCTCCTCTCCCGCCTCCACCGAAACTCGCCTTCATTGAGTTTCTCATCCCTTCCAGAGGATCCGAGGGGGCCAAGGCGTCTAGCACTTCTCTAGTGGAAAGCGACTGCGGACCCAAGTCGGCAGGGAGCCCTTTGGGGTCGCAGTCCCGCAGCCTCTGGGGAAGGGGAGGGCCCCGACCCCTTAAGTCAGACTCGGAGCAGAGCAAGGAGCGGGGCTGGGGCCCAGGCTTGTCTCGAGGTGCACCCAAGGGGGAATCCACGGAGCCCAAGGGGCTTCAGGCCCGCGCTGCCCCTTCTGGTAACCGGGCGGAGCACCCAAGTTTCCCAGCTCCCCGGGGGCGCAGCCGGCAGCGAAAGGCAGGTGGGGGCTCCCGGCCCTCCTGATCCAGCTGTTCCACCCAGATCTCATTAAGGGCCCGATTTATAGCCCAGATGCCAGGGCACCCCGAGCTCGGAGCAGCGAGTCAAGGAGTCAAAGGAGCAGAGTAGGGGGCGGGGGGGAGCCGCCTCGAGATTCCTGGACTTTCTCCCACCTCGCCCAGTCCGAAAGCCCACCATTCCGAGGGAGAAACTGCAATTTAATTACTTGCAAACCCCGCTTCGAGGTAACGGTGTCACCACCTGCTTGATTTCCCCTGGGTGTAAAATGATATTCAACGAGTGCAAATCATTTCCATCTGCCAGTTTGGGGGAGGGGGCTGGAGAGGGAAGGGGGGAGGGGAAAGGGGGGAGCAGGCGCCTTCCTTTTGCACTTTGTTCCCTTACCAGATCAGACCAACCAGGTTACAATACTGCTCTTTTCCTCCTTTTCTTTCCTTCCTTCCTTCCTTCCTTCCTTCCTTCCTTCCTTCCTTCCTTCCTTCCTTCCTTCCTTCCTTTCTCTCTCTTTCGTTCTTTCTTTTCCCCTCTCTCTTTTTCTTTCTCTCTTTTTCTTTCATTCTTTCTTTCTCTCTCTCCTTTCCTTTCCTTCCTTCCTTTCTTCTTCATCCTTCTAATTCTATTTCCTTCTTTATTTCTCTTTTTCTTTGGCCTCCTCTCTCTTTTCATCTCCCTTAAACTTCTTTTTTTCTTTTCTTTCATTCTTGATTATTTGCTTTCTTGATTTTTTTCTAAACAGGTGGAAAGAAAGAAAGAGAGAAAGAAAACAAAAGAATGAAAGAAAGAAAAAAGAGAGGAAGGAAGGAAGGAAGGAAAGTAAAAGAACGAACGAAAGAAAGAAAGAAAGAAAGAAAGAAAGAAAGAAAGAAAGAAAAGGAAGACAAAAAAGGGAGGAAAGAAAGATGGCTGCATAGAACAAAGATTATGAAGGACTTTATTTGTTCCACGCACTGCCTAAATTCTAGAGAGTCCAAACACCAGCAAGGGAGCCCTTGCTCTATTAGAAGGTTGCCTATAAAAGAACAGGAAGGAGGGCTGTTCTCACGGAGACAGGCTGTGGAGATGGCAGAGATGTGGCCTGAAAGCTTGGTTCCCAGAAAGATGAGGCAAAGAATTTCCTTTCATCCCAGGTTTCTATTCTATTTATGGAGTGGGAGAGGATGCCATTGATGACCATAAATAGACAGTTTAACTAGGAATAGAATAACCTAAATTTAATGTAATCCTAAAATTAAATACACCTCTATTATATGCAAGGTTTTATACTAAATTTTGGAAACACAAAGGTAGAGACAGGAAGCAAGTCTTAAGGTCTCTCTCATACCTGGGAAAGGCATAGAGATGGGGCTGTGATAGAAGAGTGAGTCTATGGCACAAGGGAGCATGAGATAAATACAATGAAGAAGTAGAGGGAAAATTCTGGCAGAAAAATTGCAATCTCTAGTAAGAGGGTTTGGAGAATCTCCTCAATGAATTTCCTATATTGAGATAGAGTGCTGGACTCTGAGTAAATACTGAGGTTCAAATCCCGTTTTTTGACATTATGAGCTATATGACCCTGGTCAAGTCATTTTCTTTTCTTCAACCTTAATCCAGCCTTCAGATGTCACATGAGGCCCTTAGGTAAGCCTTAACAAGTTATATTTCTACAACACTTAGAAATTGACTTAATTGCTGGAGGGAAACTCAATGGCCTCCTAGTCAAAATTACACTCAAGTGAATCTTCACTTGAAGGTATCAAAAAATGATCATCAGTCTTCTTGAAGATGGAGTGATGGAGAGCCCACCACCTTCTGAGATCTTACTAAGTTTGGGTGGTTTTTAGTTGGGAGAAGGGAGTAGCACAGTAGATAGAACACTAGCTTAGAGTCAGGAAGAACAGAATTGAAATCCCAACCTCAGAAAATTTCTAGTTGCATGACTTTGGGCAAGTCTCTTGGTCTCTCTTTGTCAATGATGAAGAAAATGGCCTGTTGCTTCTGGTTCTCCATCTGGGACCTAATAGAACAAATCATGTCCTGCTTCCAAGTCACAGCCTTTCAAACATTTTGACAGTACTTTTGTCCTTCCTGAGTCTTTTCTTCTCTGGGTTGAATGCCCACAAGTTCCTTTGGCTAATTCTCCCAGGATACTGCCTCAAGGGGGAGTGGGAGAGAAGTAGAGAAAAAGGCAACAAGCTTTGTATTTATTAATACCTGCTATATTGGTTATTATCCTTCATTTTTGAGGAGGATCATCACTACGTTAGTCTTTTACAGTATGTCTGTGTCAGATCTCTTATGGCCTCAGAATGCTCCACCGCAGATTAGACACAAATAGGAATTCATTTGATCTCCCCCAACTCTATTTCTGTTGCACAGAACAAGTTCCCCCTCTCAGAGTAAGCTCACCACTTCCAAATGTCCCATGAGGCTAACAAGCCCTGGTTGGCATTAGCTCTTTTAGCTTCTTTTACCCTCTGATTAGAGATTAGAGGACTGACTGGAAGACCAAACTCATACCAGTGGCTCCCTTTGTAGATGGTAGAAACTAGGCTTAGCTAACTCTACTCTCTATCTACTGTCCTTCCTGGTTTCAACTCTATGGAACAAAAATGTCTCCACAGGAGTGCCCTCTGATTTTCTGTCTCCTTTGTGTGATGATTTCCCCTTTAGATTTTGAGTTCCTGGAGATTTGGGACCATTTTTCTTTTAATTTATTAGGGTTCCTGAACTTAGTTCATGAGGTCCATGGGATAAGCTAGGTGCTTGACAGATGTTTATTGAATTAATTCTCACAGTTCTGTGAGGTAGATTCTATTATCATCCCTTCCAAAGAAACTGAGGCAGACAGAGGTTAAATGAGTTTTCCAGGGTCATAAAGCTACTACTAATTGGCTGAATCTAGATTTGAACTCAGGTCTTCCTGATTGCAGGCCGATTACTTTGGTTACTATTCCACTTAGCTACCTGATTCAAAGTTCATCATCATCCTGCTACATTTCTATAGATGCTCGTCAGCATATCAATCTTTCCAAAAAATGTGGCACCTAGAATTGAACATAAATCTCGACTTGGATTCTGACCAAAAGTGAATTTGATGGGACATTCATCTCCTCATTCCTGAAAGCTGTGACCCTGTGGGGCAGGTCTAGTTCACATTAGTTTTTCTAAATTGTGATTTTTCCACTGTTAATTAAGTCCAATAAAGATTTTAGGTCTTATGTAATCTACTCTAGACATGTCTCCTTTTCCTTGTGAAGATGATTTTTTGAACTCAAAACATTCATCCCTACTGAATTCCAAAATTAACCAGTTCATATCTTACTGAAGCTTGTCTCTCTTTTCTCTAATAACATCCTTCTAAGCTTTGTGTCACCTGAAAATTTGATAAGGATATCAACCATGCCACTATCCAAGACTTTAATTAAAACAATTTCTCTTCCGTAGAGATCTTTGGCCCATCCTGAGTGGTCAGTTCTCAGGGCCGCTGTATTCTTCAAATACATGTCAAACTAGATGGTTAGCAAGGTCCTTTACAACTTTGAGATGATTCTGTGATTGTGGTTCTCCTGTAGGTAAACATTCCCACCTCCTTCAAGAAGTCTTCTTTGATTTCTTTTGGCCAGAGGTGATTCTCTCTTCAGTTTTCTTTTGGTACTTTCTTTCTTCTAACACCTCACATGGGCATGTACATTGTACATGTATATTTAATTTACCTTTCACTAAAGAATATAGGGTTCTTGAGGGCAGGGTTTATATATATGGAGCACAACTAGATAATCCTCACTCTAATCACAGAATGTGTTTCAAAATTGTTAAACCATTTTTGAATACTATTTCTTCAGCACTCTCTATGCATCCAGAATCATTCTTGTCTTTACAGAGCTTAGGGACTGGTTGCAGAGACAAAATGAATACACATAGAACAATTGGACAATTAACATTTCAGCTGTGTATTATGGATAATCCATCTCCATGAGATAAGGACAGTAGGGATTGTTTTGAGGGAAGGAACTATTTCATGTTTGTGTTTGTAGCCCCAGAGGTTTGCCCAGTGTTTGACACATGGTAGTCATTTAATAAAGGCTTGCTGACTGATTGATTGCCTCAGGTCACTCAAGTATTTGTAAGAGAGCTGGATTTTCCCCAAAAGTAGATTTATGAATGGGATGGTAAATCGATTGTCAAAGTTGAAAGGAGATGGAAGTGGTTTCCACAAGGATGATCACTGCTCCTTGCAGCATCTTAGGAGATCAGTAGTCCAGTTAAAATTATAATAATAATGATAATAACTATTATTATTATTACAACAGCAACATTTATATAATACTTATCAACACTTAGCATAACCAGTCATTGTACTAAGCACTTTACAAATATTATCTCTTTAATCCTCACAGCAACCCCAAGAGATAGGTACTTTAGCCATTTTATAGATGAAGAAACTGAGGAGAAGAGATTAAATTACTTGTCCAGTGTTACACAACTGATGTTTCTGAGACCACATTTGAATTCAGGTCTTACTGACTCCAGATCCATTGCAAAATTCCAGTGTTAACTTTCCTCCTGGAAAAGGGCATGATCTGCTAAGTAGAAAACTCAGAAATGGTCATAAAATGTTAAGAACTGAAAAGACTATTACCTAACACCCATTTTGTAGAAAACTGAGTACCCAGGGGAGGGAAAGGATGAAGTTAGTCACTGGCAGAATTTTTCATCTATTGTGCAGGATTTGAGGTTTCTGGTTGACTCTTTCACTTCTGCGACTTTAGGTAACCCTACTTTCAGGTGGGCCATACCAAAAAGGGAACAATAATCCCTATCTTTACTACCTGGGCAGCTCAGTGGCTGACCTGGAGTCAGGAAGACTCCTTTTCTGAAGTTCAACTACAGCCTCAGACACTTCCTAGCTATGTGACCCTGGGCAAGTCACTTTGCCTCAATTTCCTCACCTTTAACATGAACTGGAAAAGAAAATGACAAATCCCAAAGGCATCTTTGCAAAGGAAATCCCCAAATGGGGTCCCAATGAATCTGAAACGATTGAATAACAACAATCCTTACCACCTAGGTGGACATAAAGTT